>NC_133654.1:214553877-214829702 GCF_009905375.1 Apium graveolens
AAAGTCAGATTCCAGCAAGAAGAAGTTTGAGCATGTGGATTATAAACAGAAATATTTTGAGTTGCTCAAATAAAATGAAAGGGCTTTCATTACACAAGAAAATGACTGGGCAACAGATGGTCTGGATGAGGATGAGGCTGTAAGCTATGTCAATCTAGCCCTAATGGCCAAGTCCGATGAAACAGAGACAAGTTTTTCAATTAATCAGGTAATCACCACTAACCTTGCACATTTATCTAAAGTTCAGTGTAATGATGCAATAAATGACATGTCTACAGAATTATATCATTTGTGTGTTACACTTAAGTCTCTTACTAAGGAAAATGCTAAAATCAAAGAACACAATTTTTTTTTAAGTGAGAGGAGTAATGTGCTAGAATCTCAGTTTATTGAATTTGAAAAATTGAGAATTGAGTGTAAAATTGCTAAGGATGAATTAACTGAGTCCTTGAAGAAAGAAGAGATCTTGAAGAAGCAGCTTGAATGAGAACATGAGGTGATTAAGGCATGGAAAACATCTAGAGATGTTCATGCTCAAATCACCAAAGTTCAAGGTATTGAGTCCTTTTGTGATGCATCCTGGAAGAAGAATAAGGAGAAGCTGGAATCCAATTTAGTTGAAGGATTGCTAACAGATGTGGACTCGATGGATGATGAGAGTCATCCGTCGGATAACCAAAATGATTATCCGTCGAGTGACATAAATCCTCATCCGTCGGCTGTAAGCAAACCTGTGAGCAAAGCCAAACTTGCCAAGTTAAATGAAAAATATGGATTAATTTCCAAAAACTTCATTTCAGGAGAATCTAGTCAAGTGAGGAAGGAGAAGAAAGTGAATGTTAGAAATCTGTCTATAAAGCAATTGAATGACAGACTAGAAAAGATTGAGGTTAAAACAAAGGCTAAAAAGAAAAATAATAGAAATGGTAAAGTGGGGATTAACAAACATAACAACTACACACCTGATAAGTATGCTCCAAGAAAAATCTGTGTCAAGTGTGGTAGTGTAAATCATATGTCTGTTAAGTGTACAACTGCCATGCCTACTTCCATATTTGTGCCACCTCCTTTTCCCAACATGAATGCCATGCCTTCTATGCCTATGAATGCTATGTCTACACAGAATATGAATGCACAATTTGCTAATATGCCATTTGCACATAATCCATATTATGCTACATGTAGTATGCCTCAAATGCTATTTAGCATGCCCTACTGGAATAACATGTTTACTAGTAGCATGCCATTTCCTGTTAATCAAAGTGTGAAAGATAATTCTGTTGCAATGAATGGTTTCAAAGGTCCAACTCAAATGACTAAGGATGAATCTGATATCCCCAAGTCAAATGAGATCAAACCTAAGAAACAGAATAAGAAAGCTAACAAGGCAGGACCCAAGGAAACTTGGGTACCAAAATCAACTTGATTTGATTTTAATGTGTACAGGGAAACAGAAAGAATCTGTGGTAATTGGATAGTGGCTGTTCAAGACACATGACTGGTGATTCGACCTTGCTCACAAAGTTCAAGGAGAGAGCTGGCCCAAGTATTACTTTTGGAAATGACAGCAAGGGTTATATTGTGGGATATGGCTTGATTTCAAAAGATAATATCATCATTGAGGAGGTTTCCTTAGTGGATGGTCTCAAGAATAATTTGTTGAGTATCAGCCAGTTGTGTGATAAAGGCAATTTAGTAACCTTCAACTCAGAAGCCTGTATTGTGACAAACAAGAGAAGCAACAAAGTGGTTCTCATTGAAGTGAGAAAAGGGAATGTGTACCTAGCTGACTTCAACTCATCAAATGCAGAATCTGTTACTTGTCTTCTCAAGAAAGCAAGTCAAGATAAAAGTTGGCTATGGCACAAGAAGCTATCCCATCTAAACTTCAAGACCATGAATGAACTTGTAAAGAAAGAACTGGTTAGAGGCATTCCTCAAGTGGAGCTTTCTAAGGATGGACTGTGTGATGCTTGCCAAAAGGGAAAGCAAATTAAAGCATCATTCAGAAAGAAGCTTGATTCAACAATTAAAGAACCTTTACAACTGCTACACATAGATTTGTTTGGACCAGTCAATGTGTTGTCCATTTCAAGGAAAAGATTTTTCCTAGTAATTGTAGATGATTTCTCAAAGTTCTCATGGACATGTTTCCTTAAGTCCAAAGATGAGGCTAGTCAAATCATCATCAATCACATAAGGCAAGTCAACAATCATCCTGATTTCAAAGTTAGAAGAATTAGGAGCGATAATGGAACTGAGTTCAACAATTCTGTCATGAGAGCATTTTGTGAAGAAAATGGGATTTTGCATGAGTTTTCCGCAACAAGAACTCCATAACAGAATGAAGTAGTAGAAATAAAGAATAGATCACTTATTGAAGCTACAAGGACGATGCTTGAAGAATCTAAGTTACCAACATATTTCTGGGCTGAAGCTGTAAATACTACATGCTACACTCAAAATATTTCTCGGGTTAATCAAGCAAAATGCATGACTCCCTATCATCTGTTCAAGAACAAGAAGCCAACTCTAAATTTTTTTCATGTCTTTGGGTGCAAATGTTTTATCTTGAGAAACCAAACTGATCAGAATGGGAAGTTTGATGTTAAAGCAGATGAAGGAATTTTTGTTGGATATGCTCATGGTAAAGCATACAGAGTCTACAATCTGAGAACTAATATTGTTGTGGAATCAATACATGTTGTGTTTGATGATAAAAAGATTGAAGGACTGCAAGATGGAGATTACCATGAGAGCCTCAAATTTGACAATGTGGAGACGGTTATTGATGACAATGATGATGAAAGTGATCAAGAAATAGTATCAAAGGATAATACAGAAAAATCTACTACCAATGAAGCACAAAATTCAACATCTGTCGAGTTGCAAAATGCTTCATCCGTCGGAAGACAATCTGCTTTATTCGTCGGGAGACAATCAGCTTCATCCGTCGGTACTCAAAATTCACCATCCGCCGGGCCATCAAAAGAAGCTGAAAGTCAGAATAGATCACTTACAGAAAGTTCCCCTTTCCCAAATCAAAGATCCATTAAGTCAGAGGGAGTTTCTAATAATCAAAACTCAATTGCACATCAAGACAATAATGAGGCCTCTTCATCTAGAGCTAATCTACCTCAACAAAAGAAATGGACAAAGGATCATCCCTTTGAGCTCATCATTGGTGATGTATCTTCTAGAGTTCAAACAAGGAGAGCAACTCAAGAAGAATATCTATATAGCAGCTTCCTCTCTAAGGAAGAACCAAAGAAGGTAGAAGAAGCTTTGTTGGATCCTGATAGGATTTTAGCTATGCAGGAGGAGCTAAACCAATTTGAAAGGAATAAGGTATGGAAGTTGGTACCCAAGCCTAAAGGAAAAATCCAATAGACACCAAATGGGTATTCAGAAATAAGATGAATAAAAATGGCATAGTAGTCAGGAACAAAGCTAGATTGGTTGCTAAGGGCTACTGTCAACAAGAAGGAATAGATTTTGATGAAACCTTTGCCCCTGTTACGAGACTTGAAGCCATCGGAATTTTCTTAGCCTATGCAGCCCATGCGAATTTCAAGGTCTATCAAATGGATGTCAATAGTGCCTTTCTGAATGGAGATTTGGAGGAGGAAGTCTATGTAAGTTAGCCTCTTGGTTTTGAAGATCCAAATTTTCCAGAGTATGTCTACTATCTTTTGAAAGCACTTTATGGACTGAAGCAAGCACCTAGAGCCTGGTATGACACTTTGTCAAAGTTTCTTTTAGAGAATCACTTCACTAGAGGTACTGTAGACAAAACTTTATTCTTTAGAAATGTTAATGGCTCTAGTATACTTGTTCAAATTTATGTAGATGATATTATTTTTGGCTCTAGAGATGAGAAACTTTGTAAAAAGTTTGCCAAATTGATGCAAAGTAAGTATGAAATGAGCATGATGGGAGAACTAACTTACTTTCTTGGTTTGCAAGTTAAGCAAGTTAGTGATGGAATATTCATTAGTCAAACTAAATACATTTATGATCTTTTAAAGAAGTTTGATCTAATGGATTGCACATCTGCAAAAACTCCCATGGCCACTACAACTAAGCTTGAATTAAACACTACTGAAAAGTCTGTGGACATTTCAAGCTATAAGGGAATGGTTAGCTCACTTCTGTACTTAACAGCTAGCAGGCCAGATATAATGTTTGCTACATGTTTTTGTGCTAGATATCAGGCTGATCCTAGAGAATCTCACTTAGTAGCTATTAAGAGAATTTTCAGATATCTCAAGGGAACACCAAAACTTGGCATTTGGTACCCTAGAGATTCTGGTTTTGATCTAACTAGTTATTCAGATGCAGATTATGCAAGTTGCAGAATTGATAGAAAAGTACAACAGGAACCTGTCAATTTCTAGGAAACAAGCTTGTGTCTTGGTTCAGTAAAAAACAAAATTCAGTTTTTACTTATATAGCAGAAGCAAAATTCTCCCTAACTTCCTCTGTGCCTTCGTTAATCACCTCAATAGTTTCCCACATGTGTTTGGAATTTTTACAGTTCATCACATGTCTGTTCATCAAGGGATCAAGGGAATCAATTAAAATTAATTGAAGGCCGGCATCCAAGGAGGATTCTTCCTTCTCAGCAGGAGTAAAATCTTCAGGCTCTTTTGCATAGGTTCTAGCTTTGGTAATCACAACATCATCTACCATAACCTCTGGTTCAATAACCATCGAAATTTTTGGACCCTTCTTTAACAAGTTTAGATATTTGGGATTTGTAACTTGTAAAAACAGGAGCATCTTCTTCTTCCACATAATATAATTTTCTTTATCAAATAGTGGAATTTTAACGGTTCCAGCTTTTGTGAAGTCATTATGAATTTTTGAATAAAAAAAAATTCAAGGAGTGGAAGAATCACAAAAGTCTAGGATCTTGATTTGTTCGTTAATCAGAAGGCTCTGATACCAATTGTTAGGTCCCAATGTGTTTGTAGAAGGGGGGGTTGAATACAAACTATACCAAATAATCGAATTTAGTGCGGAATAAAAATTGAAACAAAATTCAAGTTAAATAAAAATATTATTAAACTAGAAAGGTGTTACAACAACGGTATCGATTACAAGGGATTAATCTCAAATTAATTATCACAAATCTAGAATAAATTCGACATGAACTTGTTCTATTTTTGCAATAAAAAGAATCAAATGCTAAACGCAATTTGATATTAAGTTCTAGGGATTTTGATACGCTAGATAGTTACACAAGAACAAGAGAATGATTTCTAGTTGTTCGAATTTAACTTTAAAACTAGAAATTGATGATCTTGAAGTTTGCAGTTGAAGATGGAATGTTTTCTGCGGCTGCTTTTCTTTTCTGTTCTTGAGTGTATTTTTTGGATGATTGATTTTGACTTCTGCTGCTTCCGTTCTTTTATAATTCATTCAACAGACCTACTTGAACTGGCAAGACAATCTATTAATTGGCATGACAATCGGCAAGACAATTGAATTAACTGGCAAGACTATCGGCAAGACAATTGATTGAACTAGCATGACAATCTGTTGAACTAGTAGAACTTTCGGTATGACAATCCTTTTGAACTGGCATTACTTTCGGTATGACAATCTGATTGTCATACCAGTTCATTTGATTGTCATGCTGAATTAATATTGAATATAAATTCAAAATCAATTCTGAAAATTCCTAATATTAATTCAGAATTAATTAATCAATTAATTCAATTAATAAATAAATTAATCTTTGCAGATATAATTTATTTTTCTTAATTAAACTATATGACTTAATTAATTAATAGAGAATTAATACTACTCTTGAACATCAACCACTCTTCTGAAGATCTTCTGAAAATCACTGAAAATTATGAATCAATTCCACCACTTCAATGTTGACACTCGATGTACTGTCTGGTTCATGAGTCACTAACTTTCGTGATGTTTCTTCATGTATTGACTTTGATAACTTGATTTTCTTCAGATTAAATCCCTGTAATTATCTGATACCCTGATAAGATCTTTGTCACTTGATTAAATCCACAATCTTGGTTTATATCCTTGAGGCTTGATCAATTTCTTGAACTTCTTCCAGTGAAGTAATTCCTCAAGTCTGTAGATGAACCTTGTTTCTGAATCCTTTGACAAATGTTACTTTGTGAGATCTCTTTGACGGTAGATCCATTATTTACTTGTTATATTCTTATTTGAGTTGAGTTAAATCCTCGAATAAACAAATAGGCTATGACATATGCCTTTCAATCTCCCCCTATTTGTTTATTAGACAATAACAACAAATACCTAGAGGATAATTCAACTAACAAATAAGAAAAAGATATAAACAGAAATGCAAAGTAAATAGCAGAAAAGTTCTGGATTATATTTAACATTTTCTAGATTTCAAATAGTTGTTCCTCTAGACTGAACATATTTTCAAGTAGTTTCATCTTCATTTGTAAACCACATTTCCTGTTGAGAAGCGCATATCTCTCTTGCTTCTCCCCTATGAGAATCAACTGCTTAAAGAAGATCACCTTCGTTTACCACATCTCCCGTACCATAGGATCCGCAGATAAAAACCAACGGTACTCCCCTTTTGGAAAATAGCTTCTTCCCTTACTAGAAAATCACCTTGTGTTTACCACCTCTCCCGTACAATAGGATCCGTAGTTACAAACAACAATGGTGTGGTGTAGTGTACATATGTAGGATCTTTTTCTTTCTCCCTGCTATTTCTCCCCCTTAGTTGAGGAATCCTCCAAACTATTACTTAAGCTTTTATTTCCCCCTTAGAGAAGGAATGTATGCCGTTGTCTGAAGGAGTTCCCATATTTCACTTGGTTGGAAAAGAAATAACAAGTAATTTCTCTTTCTTCCTCATTGTGAGTGTGTGATTCTATTTAGTGTACCTTACATGTGTTTCACTCTTCTCTCCACTCGTGTTTACACTCATTCTTACAAGTGTATCACTCTTCTCATAGCTCCAAAATTCAGCTGTACCTGCAAGTAAAATCACCTTAGCCATCCTTAAGGAGGTCACAGGTGGTGCAATTGGAGTTCGCAAATCTCCATCCTTGTTAAACTCGTCAGATGAATCTGAGTCATAATCTACAAGTTGCTAGTTTCCCTTTTAGGGTTCCAGATTTGAATTCTAGGAAGGTAAACAATGATCCAAAGAATTTAGCATAAAGATCAAAGTTCCCTTCTAATGTCTGTGACGATATTTCCTTGTGACTCATCAGGTAATATCCGAATCATTGTCAACAAGTTGCCGATCTGCACCTATGTCAGGTCCACTATCCGCAGATGCATCCAGGGGATTTAAGCCTGGGAAGGTAGACACTGACCACTGACATATGGCTTTTAGATCAGTATCCTTTCCTAACACCTGTAAAGGCAATTGGTCCATTAAAGAACCTTGAACAATCGAATTTGACCTTAAAATGGTCGAAACTCTTGTTTCCGTCAACTCATCCTTTGTGTGTGTAACCTTTCCTTGTGCATCAAGAATTGTTTATGTTTGAGGTGGTGGCACTACAACGGATACCCTGGCAGACAGGAAAATTTCAATAGACGCATCCTGTTGAGAGAATGTGTCTGGTAACTTTTTTGTGCCTTTTCAGCCATTACATCTTTTTGAGAAGATGTATGGGAGCTAGCAGTTGTCTCGATTTAAATACTACTCATATTTGTAGGAGACAGAGCTACTGGGTTGACTACAGAACCTTCCTTATGTGGTGCACTAAGGCACTATCTCCCTCGCGCTCACTCATACTTCATTTTAGTGGTAAGAGAGTGTTGGTTGGTTCTGTTTCCGTGTTTGTCTTTACAATCTGGGATAGAAGTTGTGGGTTTTCAACCTCATGACTGTCAATGAAAGAATGACATTGGAGACTGAACCAGCTTGCAAACAGCCATATCCCTTAGTTAAACCTTTGTTGTTATCTCTAAAGGTAACCACTGGGCCAGCTTTCTCAACCATATTTGATAGCAGGGCTCTATCTCCGGTCATATATCTTGACGATCCACTGTCAAGAATCCACACTGCCGGTTCCACATATTTAATGCCCTGCAATACAAATGGATTAAACCTTCTTCGGAACCCAAACTTGGTTGGGCCCGGCATACTTGTAGAATTGGCCTTTGTCAGGCAAAACAACATTCTTAATTTTCATGTTCTCAACTTTCTCAATGACTGGACATTTGACCTTGTAAACAGCCTTAACAAATTTCTGTTTAGGCTTAGGCACAAATGTCTCCTTTCTAACCTTAGAAGGACTAGCAGTCTTAGACCTATCATGATTCCTATTATTCACATGCTGACGAGGAGTAGTCTTATCACTAGAAATATGCTTACCATTAAAATAAGCATACATCAAATTGAAAGCACAAGACATACAATCAGGAACACCACATACTTTATGAGAGGGATTAACAACAGGCAAATTATGCATGGTAGATATGGCATTTTTGTTATCCAACTCATGTGTGTCTGAGTTAGTCTCAGTTGCTTTCACAACTTTGACTGGAACTTTTGACACACTTGACTTGGAAACAACCTTCTCATTAGCATGATCTTCAGCACGTATTTCTTCTTGAATAATAGAGGAGGTCGCATCAAATGGTTCAGCAATTGATGCTTTATAGAGGGGTTTATCAACACCCTTAAGCACATGTGGTACTTCCCTACCTTTAGCACAGACATGAGGAGGGGAGTTTATGCCTAATTCTCCCATAGCAGCATTGTAATCATAACCTATTCCAGATGTTTGATTAACAGCTTGCTTACTGTAGAACTCTTTAGCCTTCGAACAAGAATTGAAGTAGGCTTTAACCTTAGTCTCAAGACCGGTGATCTTGCCTTTGAGAATAGTTTCGAGTTGTCTATAATAGTTAACTCTATTCCCTAGAAAAGATACTTGTTCTTTTAACTTTTCTTGATTAATGTGCATAAGTCTTAATTCATTGACCTCTTTCTCAAGGTCTTTGATCTGTTGACTTAACAGTTCATTATCACGACGAGCACAATCTAAGGAACCTCCTAGATGATAAACTAATTCAGCATCAGTAAATTTTACCTCTTTTCTTGATGATGAAGCTTTTCCATCAATAGCCATAAGAGCAAGATTCTCATCTTCTTCATCTTTACTATCAGTATCATGCCAGCTTCTTTCCTTTTCCAGGTAAGCCCTTTCAGAGTTACTCTTCTGATTTGAATCATAAGAGTTCTTCCTTACTTGCTTTGGCTTCCTGCATTCTGTGGCAAGGTGTCCCAACTCATTGCAGTTATAGCATCTAATGGTGCTCCGATCAACCATCCCTATTTTGTATCCACCACTGCTGGTGTTAGAGGATGAAGATCCACCTGTCTGGAATCTGTTGTAGTTGGACTTGTACTTGAACTTGGGATTTCTCTTGAATCTGACATTGGAGAATCTCTTGACAATTTGGGCCATTGACTCATCTTCCAATTGCTCCAGCTCTTCCAAGGAGTAAAAATCATCACCGGATTGATTTGTAGTAGGAGGATCATATTCTGCTACTAACACATTTTCCTCAGCCTTGGAAGACTGTACCATTCTCTCCGACTGTTGAGATTGTTGTTGTTGTTGTCGACCTTCAGCTACTAGAGCAGTAGATGTGCTGACCAATCTATCTTTCCCGTAGACTTCCTTCTGCTGAATCTGCTCCAACTCATAGGTTTTTAACAGACCATAGAGTTTATCCAAAGAAATCTCACTCAGATCTCTAGCTTCTCTTATGGCAGTGATTCTATGTTCAAGATGAGTTGGCAGTGTTAAAAGGAACTTTTTGTTGACCTCCCTGATTGAATAATATTTTCCATTTATGTTCAGGTTGTTGATCAATGCATTGTACCTCTCAAACACTTCAGTAATTCCTTCTCCTGGATTGGATTTAAAATGTTCATACTCAGAGGTTAGGATCTCTAACTTGTTCTCCCTAACTTCCTCTGTGCCTTCATTAATCACCTCAATAGTTTCCCACATGTGTTTGGAATTTTTACAGTTCATCACATGTCTGTTCATCAAGGGATCAAGGGAACAATTAAAATTAATTGAAGGCCGGCATCCAAGGAGGCTTCTTCCTTTTCAGCAGGAGTAAAATCTTCAGGCTCTTTTGCATAGGTTCTAGCTTTGGTAATCACAACATCATCTACTATAAACTCTGGTTCAATAACCATCAGAATTTTTGGACCCTTCTTTAACAAGTTCAGATATTTGGGATTTGCAACTTGTAAAAACAGGAGCATCTTCCTCTTCCACATAATATAATTTTCTTTATAAAATAGTGGAATTTTAACGGTTCCAACTTTTTGTGAAGTCATTATGAATTTTTGAATAAATAAAAATTAAAGGAGTGGAAGAATCACAAAAGTCTAGGATCTTGATTTGTTCGTTTATCAGAAGGCTCTGATACCAATTGTTAGCTCCCAATGTGTTTGTAAAAGGGGGGGGGGTTGAATACAAACTATACCAAATAATCGAATTTAGTGCGGAATAAAAATTGAAACAAAATTCAAGTTAAATAAAAATATTATTAAACTTGAAAGGTGTTACAACAACGGTATCGATTATAAGGGATTAATCTCAAATTAATTATCACAAATCTAGAATAAATTCGACATGAACTTTTTCTATTTTTGCAATAAAAAGAATCAAATGCTAAACGCAATTTGATATTAAGTTCTAGGGATTTTGATCCGCTAGATAGTTACACAAGAACAAGAGATTGATTTCTAGTTGTTTGAATTTAACTTTAAAACTATAAATTGATGATCTTGAAGTTTGCAGTTGAAGATGGAATATTTTCTGCGGCTGCTTTTCTTTTCTGTTCTTGAGTGTATTTTTTGGATGATTGATTTTGACTTCTGCTGCTTCTGTTCTTTTATAATTCATTCAACAGACCTACTTGAACTTGCCAGACAATCTGTTAATTGGCATGACAATCGGCAAGACAATTGAATGAACTGGCAAGACTATCGACAAGATAATTGATTGAACTAGCATGACAATCTGTTGAACTAGTAGAACTTTCGGTATGACAATCCTTTTGAACAGGCATGACTTTCGGTATGACAATCTGATTGTCATACCAGTTCATTTGATTGTCATGCTGAATTAATATTGAATATAAATTCAGAATCAATTCTGAAAATTCCTAATATTAATTCAGAATTAATTAATCAATTAATTCAATTAATAAATAAATTAATCTTTGCAGATATAATTTATTTTTCTTAATTAAACTATATGACTTAATTAATTAATAGAGAATTAATACTACTCTTCAACAGCAACCATTCTTCTGAAAATCTTCTATTGTCAATTATGAATCAATTCCACCACTTCAATGTTGACACTCGATGTACTGTCTGGTTCATGAGTGACTAACTTCCGTGACGTTTCTTCATGTCTTGACTTTGATAATCTTGATTTTCTTCAGATTAAATCCCTGTAATTATCTGATACCCTGACAAGATCTCTGTCACTTGATTAAATCCACAATCTTGGTTTATATCCCTGAGGCTTGATCAATTTCTTGAACTTCTTCCAGTGAAGTAATTTCTCAAGTCTGTAGATGAACCTTGTTTCTTAATCCTTTGACAAATGTTACTTTGTGAGATCTCTTTGACGGTAGATCCACTATTTACTTGTTACATTCTTATTTGAGTTGAGTTAAATCTTCGAATAAACAAATAGGCTATGACATATGCCTTTCAGTATGCTTAATTACTCTTGAATCTTTTCATATAATTTTCTAGTTGCGGTGCAGCCAGAAATTTAATTGATATTTCAGTCTTTGATGAAATTTTGGCTAAGTCAAAATTTACATCTCGACGGATGGTCATTATCCATCGAGTTTGATCATCCGTCGGTATACAATTTGTTAATAAAATCAATTATTTTTATGGAATATTTTATGTCTTGATGGATACAGATTTATCCTCATCCATCGAATTGTCTTATTCTTAGCCGTTGATTCTCTAAACATTATCCATCGAGTATACTTACAGTTTGTAAGCATAACACGACGGATAATTGATGGAATTTTTACAGTTTATTTTTAGAACGCTATTTTGGGCAATTCTTATTGGTTACTTTATTTTACTTTATTGTTTTTGACAGTTATTACTGAGATAGTATAAAATCAAAATTCATTTTCATTACTTTTCTTTTATCATTCTCAAATCATCTGCTCTAATTTATTTCCTTCTTAAAAGCACTTACTCTCTCTCTCTGCAAGTTTTTACTCTCTAACAATGGCACCAGTCGTCAAGATCATGTCTCAAACTGGATTTATCTATGAGAAGAACAACTTCACGGCTTTAGTGAACAAGGGGATTCAGCAGTCTGGGGACTACCACAAAATGATGGATTTTGTGAAGAACTGCAAACTCAACTATGCCATGCCAGAATCACCCACCATTTTCTGTGAGGTTGTTGAAGAAATGTGGACAACTGCAACATACAACTCAACTGATAAGACTATCACCTTCACTATTAAAGGTAAGGAATTCTGTGTTAATAGTGATATTGTTAAAGTATGTTTCAAAATTCCTGATAATACTGTAACTTCTCCACACACAGACACTAACATTGTTAATATGCTTAATTTCATGGGCCATGCATTCTCTACTTCTAAATTAAGTGAGATTAGGAGATTGGATCTTAGGAAATAATGGAGTTATCTGTGTGATGTAATTACTAAGGTATTTTCTGGTAAAATTAACAATTTTGATTCAGTTAATATCTCTATACTCAACATGCTTTACATGCTGGTAACTGATAAATTTTTCAACTTTAGTGATCTTGTTATATTTGAGTTGGGGTTTAAGTTAGGGGAGCTAAATAAGAGGGGTAAAAATGTTTATTATGCTAGATTTTTAATGATGCTTGCTAACCAACTCTCTGAGGATATTGTGCTTGAGAATCCAACCAATAAATTAGATTGTTGGGTTCAAGAAAGGAGAATTTTTGCAGATTTGAACAGGGAAAACCATCACAAAGAGGTGCCACTCTTCTACTTTCCAGTTATGGAGGCACCTCAGGTAAGTGAGGTAAGTTCAACTGCCTCTACTCTTCCATCCTCACAAACTTCTTTGCATTCCAGTGTAGACATGGCAACTGTGTCATTGACCCAACAGTTGCCTACCCAAGCTACCAAATCCAAACTTTCAAAAACAAAGTCAAAGAAAGCCCCCTTGGTGTCTCTCAAAAGATGCCAGTTTAAAATCCACCAAACCAAGAGAAGGGAGTGTGAAGGTGGGTAAGAAAGGTGAGGGATAGGGTGAACATAAAAGAAACCCTAAGGATAAGGTTGGAGAGGTGAGTGTTTCCTAGCCTAGCCACACTGCAGTTTCCCAACAAACTGTAGTGCTTATTAAGGATATAAGCTCATTACTAGTTGCATCCTCCCAAAAGGATGTGACTACTGAACAAAGCTCTCAGCCAAGAGCACGGGCCAAAAGGGTAAGGGACACAAGCTCACCCCAAACTTACACTGGAAAGAAGAAATCAAAGACCCTTGGGGATGCACGAGGTTCACACACTGTGCAAACTGGTGCTAAAGACACAGTCACTACACCTTCTCAAAGTCAGGTTGATGTGATCGCTTCTTCCAAAGCACGCCCCATTCGTTCCACCCGTAACAATCTAATTAATTCTCCGGGTAAGAAAACATTTGACTTCCAGTAATGGAACAAAAAAATAAAAATTCGTTCATGTGGAGTCACAGCGTAAATCTCTAACAATTGAAGCCCCTGAAACACCAAATTCTCCCACACACTCTTTGGATGTTGACATGATAAACACATCACTTCCAAATTCTCCATCTTTAACTCTCTTGGAGAAGCCAAAAATCCAAGCACGTGAGCATCATCTTCTAGATGATTTGTTGGCTCACTTGCCATTTTTTTCTGAAACTGTTGAGACATATGTGCCAAAATTCTCATCAATCTGCACAGAGTCCACAATAGTTTCCACTCCAAACTCATTCATTTCTACTCACTCGATGGATATTGTTAATCCGTCGAGTAGTGATTGTATCCCGATGGATAAGCTTAACAGCAGTTATCCGTCGGATAGTCAAACTGCTAACCCGATGGATATCCCTTATCTGTCGAGTGTCTCTGCACAACTTCAAATTTCATCAATTATTACAAGTGCAGAAGACTTAGTGGTAGTGCAATCACTCCTAGGATTGAGGGAAGGGAGTGAAATGAGTGAGAGTATGGGTTGCTCCCAGGAAAAAGGAGAGGAAAAGAGTGAACAAATGTAATCCATTTCTTCAGGATTGGAAAAAGTGAGTGTGAGGAGTCCCACCTTAGATGGTGAAAGTGAGGGTGTGAGGGTGGGGAGCCAAGGTGAGACCTTGATGCAACAAAAGAGAGATCAAGAGAGAAATGTAGGTACATGAGTGATAAGGATGGAAACCATTGCAAGTGAGTCAATGAATGTCAATGATGCAGAAAGGGAAAGGCTATTTCAGCAAGAATACCAAGCTGTTATAGATTCCATTTCCCTGGATGCTGAGACATTTACTCACCCTATAACAGCTTACCAAAATCTAGTTGTACAGGGCAATGAGGAGGCTGAAAGATTGCTGAACTTGGTGCACACTATACAATCTTTACAAAGAGCAAAAGATGCAATCACTGCTATGCCTTCCAACATTGGCAGTGATTTTGAACTGGATGAAGCTTCTTTTGGGGATGCTGATGGGGATGATGAGGAAGACAACATGGACATAGGGGGAGATGCAGCTGTTCCTGCCTGGATTTTTACAAAAGAATGTTCCTACTCACATCTCCAATCAACTCTATTCAAGCTAATTCATGACACCCAAACAGCCATTCAGGCATCTTCCAATGCTAGAACAAAGAAGCTACTCATAGCACATCTTGAAGCACTCCGGCTGCATAAAATTCAAGCCCTCCAACACAGTCAGAGTGTGGATGTAATCAAGCAGAAATTTATGAAGTCAAGCAAGATATTATAGAAAGGATGGATGCTAGACTCCCTACAACCACCATGACTGAAATTGCTCAAAAGCTAAGGAAGGAGGCTGATCTCAATAGGAAAGTTGAGGCCATGGACTCAAGACTATCTGCTGTAGAGAAGTCAATGGCCAAGATACTTAACAGTTGGTGGCTGCTCAACTCCCTTCCACACAACTTGATGATAACAAAAAGGGGGAGAAAGGATCAAGTGAGGGGGAGCAACAGCTTAATATTCAAGTTAGCAAAGTAATTGTGCCTACAATTGCTTTCACCAAGCCACCAACTAAGGACAACATTGATCTGATCAATGAAGCAGCAGCCACATTGAGAGCAGCTGAAAAGAAACAGTTGAGCCTAATCAACTGGGAGAAAATTGATGAGGATATGCAAAAGAGGTTTGGGTTAGTAAGGAAGCCAGAAAAATCATCCATTCATCACTCTCAAGTCAGGCAAATCTCTGTGAATGAAATGAGCATGAATAATTTGGAAAGAGGACATCCATCCTGCATCAATTCTCCAAAGGCTAAGCTAATTTTGAAGCCAAAGGTGAACTATCCAAAATCTTCACTAAAGAACATGTTATGTATATATTGTGTATGTATATGGTGTGTACTTGATGATTTCATTAACAAAACACCTTGGTAGATTTTACTTAGTGAAAAATGTAGCACTCAACGAATAAGGATTATAGTCCCGACGGATAACTCAATATAGTCCCTACGGATGATGATTTATTATCCATCGAGTGAGTAGCTTATGTAACAATAAGTCTGTAGCACATTTCTGCATACACATTATTTAGTCTCTGTAGTAGTACTCAAGTCATGTTCAATTTAACTAGATATACAGAATAGGTTGATTAATTGTACGTATATGATGTCTTGTAATTCTGCATAAATGAAATGAAGTCAAGTGCCAGATTGCTACCCGATGGATAAACAACAATGTCATTCTACGGATGATCATGAACTCGACGGATGATCATGAACCCGATGGATAAAGAATTTAAACATTTGTTGACAGTGACAACACAGTCACATGCGTCGAGTGTATGTAAATGGAATATGGTAGCCTCTTCAACTGGGTTTTAGAGAACAAAGAAGCATTGCCATTTCCATGCTATTATGAAGATATTCAAAGATGCTGGAATAGAGTAATAATGTAGCATAGTATTAGACTTGATAGTTTTTGTTTTATTATCTTATCTTATTGCTTTGTAATCTTGGTGATATATAAACCAAGAAGTAGCAGATAGAACAACTAACTAAGCAACCAAGAGAGAAACATTTGTAAGCTGTATTCTTAGCATTTCTCTACAATCCTAGTTGTTGTCAATTTGTAAGCAGCTGTGAGCTAACTGCTACATAGAGTTCTCTTGATATATTATATATCTCTGGTGGATACATTCAAATCCACCAGAATGTTTTTAAAGACTTGTGTTTTTAATTACTTGTGTTTTGATTCATTTCAAGTTATTATTCCGCACTCTGTAAATCAATTCACACTGATATATATTTAAGTTAGAACAATTTTATTTGTGAAAAAGTTTCAAGAATTCCATTCAACCCCCCTTCTGTAATCCTTGTTACATTGTGAAGGGACTAATAATTGGTATCAGAGCAAGCTCTTGATAAACAAAGAGTTTAAAGATCACAACAAAATAGCAAGATAAACAAGAAGGATATTATAGTCAAGATTCCTTTTCTGGGTAAAGATAATTACCATCACTGGAAGGTAAAGATGCATCTTCATTTACTTTCTTAAGATGAGGCCTATGTAGATTGCATAGAAAGAGGCCCTCATGTACTAATGAGAGCTGCAACTGGAAATGAGCCATCTGTCCCCAAGCCAAGGCATGAATGGTCTGATCCTGATATTGAACAAGTCGGGAAAGATAAGAAGGCGATGAATATCTTGTTCAATAGAGTTGATGGTGATATGTTTGACAACATCATCAATTGCAAAACTGCCAAGGATGTTTGGGATACAATACAGATTACTTGTGATGGCACTGAGCAAGTTAGAGAAAATAAGATGCTGCTACTGATTCGGAAATATGAGCATTTTCATAGTGAAGAAAGTGAGTCTCTCACTGACATCTTTAGTAGGTTTCAAAAACTACTAAATGCTCTGAAGCTGCATGGAAACCTATGAGAGTCTCATTGAGAAACTCTCAAGATTACAAGGAGTTTACTTTGGAGAGACTGTATGGCATCTTAAAAACCTATGAGCTCGAAATAGAGCAAGATGAGAGGATGGAGAGAGGAAAAGAGAAGGAGATGAAGATGGAAGCTGTTGAATCAACTTCAAAGTTCTGTAAAAACAAGGGCAAGGGGCTGGCAGCAGAAAATGAAGATTCTTTGAGCCAAGATGACATGGAAGATATTGATGAACATCTAGCATTTCTTTCCAGAAGATTTGCCAAGCTCAAGTTCAAGAAGAACTCTGGAGCAGCTAAGCCAACTAGAAACATGATGGATAAATCAAATTTCAAATGTTTCAAATGTGGCTTGGCAGGGCACTTTGCCAATGAGTGTAGAAAGTCAGATTCCAACAAAAAGAAGTTTGAGCCTGTGGATTATAAACATAAATACTTTGAGCTGCTCAAACAAAAGGAAAGGGCTTTCATTACACAAGAAAATGAATGGGCTGTAGATGGTCTAGATGAGGATGAGGATGTCAGCTATGTCAATCTAGTCCTAATGGCCAAGTCTGATTAAACAGAGACAAGTTCTTCAAGTAATCAGGTAATCACCACTAACTTTGCACATTTATCTAAAGCTGAGTGTAATGATGCTATATATGACATGTCTACAGAATTATATCATTTGCGCATTACACTTAAGTCTCTCACTAAAGAAAATGCTAAAATCAAAGAAAACAATTTATTTTTAAGTGAGAGGAATAATGTGCTAGAGTCTCAGTTTATTGAATTTGAAAAATTAAGAATTGAGTGTAAAATTGCTAAGGATGAATTAACTGAGTCCTTGAAGAAAGAAGAGATCTTGAAGAAGCAGCTTGAACGTGAACAGGAGGTGATTAAGGCATGGAAAACATCTAGAGATGTTCATGCTCAAATCATCAAAGTTTCAAGGGATTGAGTCCTTTTGTGATGCAGCCTGGAAGAAGAACAAAGAGAAGCTGAAATCCAATTTGGTGGAAGGATTGCTAACAGATGTAGACTTGACGGATGATGAGGGTCATCCGTCGGATAGCAAAAAGGGATAAATCCTCATCCGTCGACTGTGAGCAAGCCTATGAGTAAAGCCAAGCTTGTCAAGTTAAATGAGAGATTTGGATCAGTTTCCAAGAATTTTGTTCCAGGAGAATCTAGTCAAGTAAAGAAGGAGAAGAAGGCTAATGTTGGTCATATGACTATCAAACAATTGAGTGACAGACTTGAAAAGATTGAGGTTAAAACAGAGGCTAAAAGGAAAAATAATAGAAATGGTAAAGTAGGGATTAACAAACACAATAACTACACACTTGATAAATATGCTCCTAGAAAAATCTGTCAAGTGTGGTAGTGTAAATCATTTATCTGTTAATTACAAATCTGTCATGCCTACTTCCATATATGTGCCACCTCACTTTCACAACATGAATGCTATGCCTTCTATGCCTATGAATGCTATGTCTACACAGAATATCAATGCACAGTTTGTTAATATGCCATTTGCACCTAATCCCTATTATGCTGTATTTAGTATGCCACAAATGCCATTTAGCATGCCTTACTGGAATAACATGTTCACTAATAGCATGCCATTTCCTGTTAATCATAATATGCATGATAATTCTGCTGTAATGAATGGTTTCAAAGGTTCAACTCAAATGACTAAGGATGAATCTGATATCCCCAAGTCAAATGAGATCAAACCTAAGAAATAGAAAAAGAAAGCTAACAAGGCAGGACCCAAGGAAACTTGGGTACCAAAATCAACTTGATTTGATTTTGATGTGTGCAGGAAAACAGAAAGAATCTATGGTACTTGGATAGTGGTTGTTCAAGACACATGACTGGTGATTCTACCCTGCTCACAGAGTTGAAGGAGAGAGTTGGCCCTAGTATTACTTTTGGAGATGACAGCAAGGGTTATACTGTGGGATATGGCTTGATTTCAATAGACAATGTCATCATTGAAGAAGTTGCCTTAGTGGATGGTCTCAAGCATAATTTTCTGAGTATCAGCCAGCTTTGTGATAAAGGCAATTCAGTAACCTTCAACTCAGAAGCCTGTGTTGTGACTAACAAGAGGAGCAACAAAGTGGTTCTCACTGGTGTGAGAAAAGGAAATGTGTACCTAGCTGACTTCAACTCATCAAATGCAGAATCTGTTACTTGTCTTCTCAGCAAAGAAAGTCAGGATGAAAGTTGGTTATGGCACAAGAAGCTATCCCAATTAAACTTCAAGACCATGAATGAACTAATAAAGAAAGAGCTGGTTAGAGGCATTCCTCAAGTGAAGTTTTCTAAGGATGGATTGTGTGATGCCTGTCAAAAAGGAAAGTAGATCAAGGCATCATTCAGGAAGAAGCTTGATTCAACAATTGAAGAAACTTTGCAACTGCTTCACATGGATTTGTTTGGACCAGCCAATGTACTGTCCATTTTAAGGAAAAGATTTTGCCTAGTAATTGTAGATGATTTCGCAAAGTTCTCTTGGACTTGAAGGGTTTTTAGCACATAAACGCAGTGAAAACTTAAATTTAAATCTTAAAAAAAAATGAAACCCTCCGCAGGATCCATGCGAAAAATAATATTTAATTCGTAGTTCAGTATGTTTAGCTTAAGAAGCTTTACGTTAATGGAAAGATGGAGGTCTTTAATGGCGATCCAAAAATGATGAACGGAGATCCTTAGCAGCTGCTCCTCAAGTGTGAAGAACTCCACCGGTATCCACCAAGAAAACGATGTAATGAAGGAGGAGGAGATAGAGAGAATTAGGGTTTTCTAAATCTTTTTGGTTGAGGCAAAAATAGGGTCTATAATAGTATATTTATAGGCAAAATTTTCAGCTGAAAATTTTCCCATAAAATATTATTATTATTAACCCTCTATTATTCTCACTAATAATTAAAACACCTTTTAATTATTAATCCTTTTTCTAAACTCTTTAGAAATAATTCTCCCACTTGATTTAATTTCTAAAAATTAAATTCTTAATTAATAATATTAAGAACCTTTTCTTAATTAATTTATAATCAATTAAATCTCATTTAATCAATTATTAAATTTGCCAATTAATTATTTATTTCATAAATAAATAATTATCAGTCATTATTAATTAATTCCTCCACCATTAAAACATTCTCTTTTATGGTGTGACCCTGTAGGTTCAATATTAAGCCGGTAGTAGAAATAAATAATAATAAAACCATTTTATCATTATTTATATAAATTCTCTAATTCATTAAATATGATTAATTAATTAGTCATATTTATTCTACATCGTGAGGGATACTTCTCAGCATATCGCGACTATCCGGATAATACGAATTCACTGCTTAGGATACCAAGAACCTATTCAGTGAGTAGTTACCATACAATCCATTCCCTCTACCCTGCAATATCACGATTAAATACAAGACATGGAACTTGTGTCAAGCCTATCTTATTTAATCACTTGCTTTCCCATTCACTATGCTTAGTTCTATTTAATGTAAATTAGAAACTCCTTTCTAATTTCATTCACTCTGGCCAGAGATTCCTGAACTAGCATAAGTGGATCAGCATTAAACATTCTCTTCCTTCACTGGAAGGGGTAGATCCTTTATTGATCATACACTATCTTTGTGTACAAATTCCTATACCCAGTAGAGCCCTTATAATTGTCCCTTGAGACTAAGAACTAAACCTAAGCATAGTTCAGTGTACACAAGATGACTATGATGACCTCAAGTCTAAGGATACTTGTACAACTATCACTATGTGAACAACTGCTGACACGTGAGTGAACTCCATCAGTTGTTCAGCTATGTGAGTCATGTTCAGTGAACTTATTCTATAATAAGCACCTACATACTAGCTATAGTGTCACCACACAAATGTCTACGAGAACAGACATCCTTCATAATGAAGCAAGCATAGTATGTACCGATCTTTGCGGATTATTAATTACCAGTTAGTAATCCTACGACCAGGAACTATTTAATTTTAGAGTTATCATCTTTTAGGTCTCATTATTATGATCTGATCACAATCCATAAAAATCTTTACTCTAAACTGTGGTATATCTTATTTAAACATTTAAATAGATAGAGCCCGCAATAAAAACAAAACAAGTCTTTTATTAATATCAATGAAATCAAAACAGATTATATAAAAGTTATTCCTAAATCCTCATACATGATTGGACTTAGGATATATCTCTTTCAATCTCCCACTTGTACTAAAGCCAATCACTCTGGTATCTAATACCCATCTTGTCTTTATGACGATCAAAGTGACTCTGAGAAAATGGCTTTGTGAGTGGGTCTGCTACATTGTTATGTGTGTCAACTCTCTCGACGTTGACATTCCCTCTATTTTCAACTCAGATTCACCACCAAAAACAAGAAAAATGTCCTGAGTCCTTCGCAAGTACTTAAGGATGTTTTTCACTGCTTTCCAGTGGTCTTCACCTGGATTGGACTGATATCTGCTCGTCATACTAATTGAATAAGCAATATCAGGCCTTGTACACAACATCGCGTACATGATAGATCCTATTGCTGAAGCATAAGGAATCTTACTCATACGCTCTCTGTCCTTAGGTGTCTTAGGAGACATTTTTTCGGAAAAGGACACTCCATGGCTCATCGGTATGAGACCTCTTTTAGAGTTTTTCATACTAAACCTTTTAAGCACTTTCTGGATGTATGTACCCTGGGTAAGACCTATCATTCTTCTAGAGCTATCTATATAGATCTTCATACCGAGAATGTAGGATGCTTCTCCCAAGTCCTTCATAGTGAAGTTCTCTGATATCCATACTTTGATTGATTGTAGCATCGGTATATTATTTCCTATAAGAAGTATGTTATCCACATACAATACAAGAAATGTTATCGCACTCCCACTAACCTTCTTGTAGACACATGGTTCATTTATATTTTTGATAAAACCAAACTCTTTGATTGTCTCATCAAAACGGATGTTCCATCTACGAGAAGCTTGCCTTAAACCATATATGGTTCGCAGCAGCTTACACACTAGGTGTTCATTTCCCTTGGAAAGAAAACCCTCTGGCCATGTCATATACACTTCCTCCTCAAGTTCCCCATTGAGGAAGGCCGTTTTCACATCCATTTGCCAAATCTCATAGTCGTAGTAAGCAGCAATCGCAAGCAAAATCCGAATTGATTTTAACAGGGCTACAGGCGAAAATGTTTCATCAAAGTCAATCCCTTTCCTTTGTTTGAATCCTTTTTCCACGAGCCTGACCTTATAGGTCTCCACCTGGCCATCTGCTCCAATCTTTCTTTTGTATACCCGCTTGCACCCAATAGGCTTAACACCTTCAGGCGCCTCAACCAGAGTCCATACTTGGTTGGTATACATAGATTCCATTTCGGATTTCATGGCACTATGCCATTTTTCTGAGTCAACACTACTCATAGCCTCATTATAGGTCACAGGGTCGTCATCATCAATGATTGACAACTCATTGCCATTCTCAATGACAAGGCCATAATACCTCTCAGGTTGGCAAGACACTCTCCCTGTCCTACGAATGGGCTGTTCCACAGAAGGTTGTTCAGTCTGAACAGGTGTTTCCACTTGATCCGGAGTAGTTTATGCTTCTTGAACTGCATCAAGTTCTATTTTGCTCCCACTGTTTCCTTCAAGGATAAACTCCTTTTCCAATAAGGTAGCATGTCTGGAGACAAACACCCGATGATCGGTGTAAAAGTAATACCCCAAAGTCTCTTTAGGATATCCCATAAAATTACATTTTACGGATCGAGATTCCAGCTTATCTGGGTCAACTTTCTTGACATAAGCTGGACATCCCCAAATCTTAATGTTTTTAAGACTCGGTTTCCTTTCTTTCCATATCTCATATGGTGTTTGAGGAACAGATTTGGAAGGCACCTTATTTAGTAAATATGCTGAGGTTTCCAATGCATAACCCTATAGTAATACTGGAAGATTCGCATAGCTCATCATGGACCGAGCCATGTCTAACAAAGTTCGATTTCTCCTTTCAGATACCCCATTCAACTGTGGAGTATATGGAGGAGTCAACTGGAAGACTATACCATTTTCTTTGAGATAATCTAGAAACTCTCCATTCAAGTATTCACCACCTCGATCTGATCGAAGAGTTATAATACTATGTTTGGTTTGTTTCTCCACTTCATACTTATATTCTTTGAAATTTTCAAAGGCTTCAGACTTGTGTTTCATCAAATACACATATCTGAATCTAGATCGATCATCTATGAAAGTAATGAAGTATGAAAATCCACCCATGGCTTGCGTAGACATTGGTCCACATACATCTGTGTGTATCAATCCTAGCAAATCCACAGCCCTTTCTCCATGTCCACTAAATAGAGATTTGGTCATTTTACCCAATAGACAAGACTCGCATGTAGGATATGATTCAAAATCAAAGGGGTCAAGTAACCCTTCCTTATGCAATGTCCGCAGTCTATTTTCACTAATATGACCAAGCCTACAGTCCCATAAATAGGTCATATTTTCATCATCTCGTTTTCTTTTATTAGTTTGTTCAATCTGAAGTAAATGATGCTCTACGTCACATACATACAGACCATTATTTATAATACCACGTCCATAAAGAACATTATCTCTAAGGATAGAACATTCATTATTCTTAATAATAAATGAAAAACCATCCACATCCAACATAGGAATAGAAACAATATTCCTCATAATAGAGGGAACGTAATAACAATTATTCAAAATAATAGTCTTGCCCGTAGGCATATGTAAACTAAATGATCCTACAAATATGGCCGCAACCCTTGCTCCATTGCTCATATGTAGAATCACCTCATCTTTTTCAAGAGTCCTACTTCCCTTTAGTCCTTGCAACGAATTGCAAATATGAGAACCACAGGCGGTATCTAATACCCAAGTCAAAATTTGACCTAGTGACATATTAACTTCGATCATGAACATGCCTGAATCAGAAGCGGTAGTCTTACTACCCTTCTTCTTCTTCAATTCTGCAAGGTAAACCTTGCAGTTCCTCTTCGAGTGCCCCAACTTGTTACAGTGAAAACAAACAGCTAAATTAGGACCAGTCAACTTGTGAGCATCTAGTATGCTCCGGAGTGATAGTGCAGAAGACATGACGAATATAGTAAATCTGTAAATGATAAACATATAACAACACTTAGCAAATATTCAATTTCATTTCAAAAACACTATATGAATCGGGTCTTTATTTATAAGTGTCTCCCACTAGTTTATCTAATTTTTTCAACCCCCTAAGTGAAAATTAAGCATTCATAATGCTAGTGGGAATAGGGATCCTACATTCCATCACACAACCTCGGTTGTGGCATGAAACGTCTTGTGATGTTCAACAGGCAGACAACTCTTGTCAATTACATCTTATGTTATTCCCTAATATAAGCTTAACCTCTTGAATAATTGAGTCATGGCTGTAGCACGTACCGACCTTTAGATTCTAATTCAATGTACACATCTCTATGTAATAGACAAGTATTTCTTATTTCGAAATCAAAGCCCTCGGCTGTAGCACGAAACGATAATGATTTAAAAATAAGAACCACTTTCTACCATGTTGGAAGGCTATGACCGACACATGGCTAATTACTACTTGATATTATTTAATTTTAGAGGGATTATATTACGTTACAATCGTAATCATATTATAAAGAGATTCTTCCTTTTAAATTAAATATTTCAAATCAATAATCGATAATCATATGATTCCCAGATCGGGTGGAGCATTGTCAAGAGGCGTCACTTAATAACCCTTTCTTACAGATAGAAATCTTTTGTTGACAGAATCATCCTTTCTCTCAATATTGAAAATTCATATTCAATTACGTGTTTTATAAATACAAGAATCTCATGATCGTATTCATAATATTTATTGTTAAGGCAAGAAACGATTCATATTCTAGATTTTCTAGAGCATGCCTTATATTGATTTAAGTTCACCTAAATCTATCATCGCATGGTAAACATAGGCATATATCTCATATATAAAATTAAATAAACAAGTAAATGTAAAGTGCAATAAAGTAAATGTGTTTGGTTATGGCCCCATCCTATGTGATCTTTATCAAGCTCATGATAAAGATCAAGGTCAATCTAATATGGTGATGGAAATAAATACAACTACTTATTACATAAGTCTTCTTCTTTGTTTAGACTTCTTGTATGCCTCGTCTTCTTCTTTGTATCACCTCCATTGGATAGCCTTCTTGAGTCTTCAATTACATTACATGATTGAAAGTAAAACTAATCTAATTAACTTACAAGAATAACTCGAGTTACATTCGAGATTTATGATTACAAAGATTGACGACATGCAAGTCGTATTTAAAACCAAAACCATTACACTAAGGTCGAAAGGCCATAACCATCCACCATGCTCATACAACACATAAAAGCATGTTAAAACACATAATCTGATCTTAACATATCATATTATCCACGATCTAATCATAAAAAGAAAATATGACAAAAATTAGAAAAATCAGGATCAAATCAGAAAAACAAGAATCACTGTTTACGGGCAGTAAACGACGTCAAACGCCTTACATATGAGTCGTCAAACGCCTTTACGTTGATGGAAAGATGGAGGTCTTTAATGGCGATCCAAAAATGATGAACGGAGATCCTTAGCAGCTGCTCCTCAAGTGTGAAGCACTCCACCGGTATCCACCAAGAAAACGATGTAATGAAGGAGAAGGAGATGGAGATAATTAGGGTTTTCTAAATCTTTTTGATTGACGCAAAAATAGGGTCTATAATAGTATATTTATACATAAAATTTTTAGCTGAAAATTTCCCATAAAATATTATTATTATTAACCCTCTATTATTCTCCCTAATAATTAAAACACCTTTTAATTATTAATCCTTTTTCTAAACTCTTTAGAAATAATTCTCTCACTTGATTTAATTTCCAAAAATTAAATTCTTAATTAATAATATTAAGAACCTTTTCTTAATTAATTTATAATCAATTAAATCTCATTTAATCAATTATTAAATTTGCCAATTAATTATTTATTTCATAAATAAATAATTATCAGCCATTATTAATTAATTCCTCCACCATTAAATCATTCTCTTTTATGGTGTGACCCTGTAGGTTCAATATTAAGCCGGTAGTAGAAATAAATAATAATAAAACTATTTTATCATTATTTATATAAATTCTCTAATTCATTAAATATGATTAATTAATTAATCATATTTATTCTACATCGTGAGGGATACTTCTCAGCATATCGCGACTATCCGGATAATACGAATTCACTGCTTAGAATACCAAGAACCTATTCAGTGAGTAGTTACCGTACAATCAATTCCTTCTACCCTGCAATGTCACGATTAAATACAAGGTATGGAACTTGTGTCAAGCCTATCATATTTAATCACTTTCTTTCACATTCACTATGCTTAGTTCTATTTAATGTTAATTAGAAACTCGTTTCTAATTTCATTCACTCTGGCCAGAGATTCCTGAACTAGCATAAGTGGATCAGCATTGAACATTCTCTTCCTTCACTGGAAGGGGTAGATCCTTTATTGATCATACACTATCTTCGTGTACAAATTCCTATACCCAGTAGAGCCTTTATAATTGTCCCTTGAGACTAAGAACTAAACCAAAGCATAGTTTAGTGTACACAAGATGACTATGATGACCTCAAGTTTAAGGATACTTGTACAACTATCACTATGTGAACAACTGCTGACACGTGAGTGAACTCCATCAGTTGTTCAGCTGTGTGAGCCATATTCAGTGAACTTATTCTATAATAAGCACCTACATACTAGCTATAGTGTCACCACACAAATCTCTATGAGAACAGACATCCTTCATAATGAAGCAAGCATAGTATGTACTGATCTTTGCGGATTATTAATTACCAGTTAGTAATCCTACGACCAGGAACTATTTAAGTTTAGAGTTATCATTTTTTAGGTCTCATTATTTTGATCTCATCACAATCCATAAAAAGCTTTACTCTAAACTGTGGTATATCTTATTTAAACATTTAAATAGATAGAGCCCGCAATAAAAATAAAACAAGTCTTTTATTAATATCAATGAAATCAAAACAGATTATATAAAAGTTATTCCTAAAGCCTCATACATGATTAGACTTAGGACATATCTCTTTCAGGACTTATTTCCTAAAGTCTAAAGATGAGGCTAGTGAAATCATCATCAATCACATAAGGCAAGTCAATAATCATCCTGATTTTAAAGTAAGGAGAATCAGGAGTGACAATAGAACTGAGTTCAAGAATTCTGTCATGAGAGCATTTTATGAAGAAAATGGAATTTTGCATGAGTTTTCAGCAGCAAGAACTCGACAACAGAATGGAGTAGTGGAGAGGAAGAACAGATCACTTATTGAAGCTACCAGGACAATGCTTGAAGAATCTAAATTACCAACATATTTCTGGGCTGAAGCTGTAAATACTGCATGCTACACTCAGAATATTTCTCTGATTAATCAAGAAAAATGCATGACTCCCTATCAATTGTTCAAGAACAAGAAGCCAACTCTATATTTTCTTCATGTCTTTGGCTGCAAATGTTATATCTTGAGAAATCAAACTGATCAGAATGGGGAGTTTGATGTTAAAGCAGATGAAGGAATTTTTGTTGGATATGCTGTTGGTAAAGCATATAGATTCTACAATCTAAGAACCAATATTATTGTGGAATCAATACATGTTTTGTTTGATGATAAAAAGATTGAAGGACTGCAAGATGGAGACTACCATGAGAGCCTCAAATTTGACAATGTGGAGATGGTTAGTGATGACAGTGATGATGAAAGTGATCAAGAAACAGTATCAAAGGATAATGTAGAAAAATCTACTACCAATGAAGAACAAAATTCAACATCTGTCGAGTTGCATAATGCTTCATCCATTGAAAGACAATCTGCCTTATCCGTCGGAAGGCAACCTGCTTCATCCGTCAGTACTCAAAATTCACCATCCGTCGGGTTATAAAAAGGAGCTGGGAGTCAGGATAGATCACTTACAGAAAGCTCCTCTTTCTCAAATCAAAGATACATTAACTCAGGGGGAGTTTCTAACAATCAAAACTCAATCACACATCAAGACAACAATGAGGCCTTTTCATCTAGAGCTAATCTACCTTAACAAAGAAAATGGACAAAATATCACCCCTTTGAACTCATCATTGGTGATGTATCTTCTAGAGTTCAAACAAGGAGAGCAACTCAAGAAGAATTTCTATATAGCAGCTTTCTTTCAAAGGAAGAACCAAATAAGGTAGAAGAAGCTTTGTTGGATCCTGATTGGATTTTAGCTATGCAGGAAGAGCTAAACTAATTTGAGAGGAATAAGGTATGGAAGCTGGTGCCCAAGCCTAGTGGAAAGAATCCAATTGACACCAAACGGGTATTCAGAAACAAGATGGATGAAAATGGCATAGTAGTCAGGAACAAAGCTAGATTGGTTGCTCAACAAGAAGGAATAGATTTTGATGAAACATTTGCTCATGTTGCAAGACTTGAAGCCATCAGAATCTTCCTAGCCTATGCAGCCCATACCAATTTCAAGGTCTATCAAATGGATGTCAAAAGTGCCTTTCTGAATGGAGACTTAGAGGAGGAAGTCAATGTTAGTCAGCCTCCTGGTTTTGAAGATCCAAATTTTCCAGAATATGTCTACTATCTTTTGAAAGCACTTTATGGACTGAAACAAGCACCTAGAGCCTGGTATGACACTTTATCAAAGTTCCTTTTGGAAAATCACTTCACAAGAGGTACTGTAGATAAAACTTTATTCTTTAGAAATGTTAATGGCTCTAGTATACTTGTTCAAATTTATGTAGATGACATTATTTTTGGTTCTACAGATGAAAAACTTTGCAAAAAGTTTGCCAAATTGATGCAGAGTAAGTATGAAATGAGTATGATGGGAGAACTAACTTACTTTCTTGGTTTACAAGTTAAGCAAGTTAGTGATGGAATATTCATTAGTCAAACTAAATACATTCATGATCTTTTAAAGAAGTTTGATCTAATGGATTGCACATCTGCAAAAACTCCCATGGCCACTGCAACTAAGCTTGAATTAAACACTACTGAAAAGTCTGTGGATATTTCAAGTTATAGGGGCATGGTTGGCTTACTTCTGTACTTAACAGCTAGTAGGCCAGATATAATGTTTGCTACATGTTTGTGTGCTAGATTTCAGGCTAATCCTAGAGAATCTCACTTAGTAGCTATTAAGAGAATTTTCAGATATCTCAATGGAACACCAAAATTTGGCATTTGGTACCCTAGAGATTCTGGTTTTGATCTAACTGGTTATTCAGATGCAGATTATGCAGGTTATAGAATTGATAGAAAAAGTACAACATGAATTGTCAATTTCTAGGAAATAAGCTTGTGTCCTGGTTCAGTAAAAAGCAAAATTCAGTTTCTACCTCTACAGCTGAAGCTGAATATATTGCTGCTGGCAGTTGCTGTGCACAAATTTTGTGGATAAAAAATCAATTGCTAGACTATGGTCTGTAAGTTGAGAGGATTCCCATTTTCTGTGATAACACAACCGTAATTGCCATCACTGAAAATCCATTACAACATTCAAGGACAAAGCACATAGACATCAAGTACCACTTCATAAGGGAACATGTAATGAATGGTACTGTGGAACTATATTTTGTTCCAAGTGAAAAGCAGCTTGCACATATTTTTACCAAGCCACTGGATGAATCCACCTTCTTAAGGTTAGTAAGTGAGTTAGGTATGCTTAATTATTCTTAAATCTTTTCAGATAATATGCAGGTTGATATGCAGCCAGAAATTTAATAAATTTTTCAGTCTAAGATGGAATTTTGGCTAAGTCAAAATTTACATCTTGACGGATGATCTTATCCATCGAGTTTGATCATCCGTCGGAGTATTGCTTGTAAATAAAAATCAATTATTTTTCTGAAATATTTTATAACTCAACGGATAACAGTCTATCCTCATCCGTCGAATTGTTGTAATCTTAGCCGTTAATTTCATGAACATTATCCATCGAGTATACTTACAGTTTGTAAGCATAACACGACGGATAATTGATGGAATTTTTACAGTATATTTTTAAACGACTATTTTAGGCAATTTTTGTTGGTTACTTTATTTTACTTTATTATTTTTGACACTTATTTTTGAGATAGTATAAAAGCTTATTTCATTTCTATTGCTTTTCTTTTATCATTCTCAAATCATCTGCTCTAAATTCTCTCTTTCTCAAAAGCAATTAGCATCTCTATCTTTGCAATTTCCACTCTCTAACAATGGCACCAGTAGTCAAGATACTGTCACAAACTGGATTCATCTATGAGAAGAACAACTTCACAGCTCTAGTGAACAAGGGGATTCAACATTCAAGTGACTACCACAAAATGATGGATTTTGTGAAGAACTGCAAACTCAGCTATGCAATGCTAGAATCACCCACCATCTTCTGTGAGGTTGTTGAAGAGATGTGGACTACTGCTTTATACAACTCGACAGATAATGTAATAACCCCAATTTTTGGAATTTTTAAAACACGGATGAATAGTAACTTTTGCTGACAATGCTGATTAAGGAAAATTATCAGACCACGTTATATAGGAGTACTGTTATGGAAATTCTAGGATCGTATTAGTATTCCATAAATTAAATGAGTATATGTAAAGGTCATTAGAATTCGGATCCGGACACTTTGATTTTTTTCGAAAATCCACCAGATACCGAAAGAATTGAGTATAAGGTAACATGATTAAAAGGATTTAAATTCAAGGGTTATAAGAGAGGATCATAAAAGGAATATAAAATATTGAGAAAGGTTTAGGGGAACCCAAGTAATAAGATCCCGGATATGATCCCTCAAACGATCAACGAGAATGAATAATAAACGAGTCGTAAAGCAATTAAATGACTAAGGATCAAGCTTGGGCAAGTAGCTAGGGGATTAGCAAGGATAATACAAGTATTAAAGCACCTAATTAACAAGGATTAAGCTTAATGAAAAGCTTCCACCATAAGAAGAGGACAAGTGGCAAGAGTGATGCAAGTGGTGACATAGGCTTGCTTACATCACTTTCCACTAACTAACCAAGAGTTAGCCAAACAAATATCCACCTACCATTCCATTTACACCACAAAATAAGTCAACACAAGCAAGCTTTTTTTTCTCCCCCATTTTCATTGCTCTCGGCCAAAACAGAACCAGCACATTAAAACTGCTGTATCTCCTTCATTTCTCACTCAAATGTTGTGTTCTATAGCTCGTTGGAAAGGTATTGAAATGGCCTACAACTCTTGTTCACAAGTCTCATCCAAATAATCATGGTAAGACCCTCATTTTTACAGTTCTTTAAATCGGACTTTTAGAAACTTCAAAGCCTAACTTTGTGTTCTTGATTTCTTTGGAAAGATCAAGTTTGTAGGAGGCTCCATAAGGCTTCCTAGTAACTTTCCACCCTCCAAAAAAGGTATAAATCTTCACACCCTTTAGTAATAAGTTTGAATGTTGAAGTTTGGAGATGGTTTGGATGGATGAGTAGTAATTTGAATGATAAGCATGATTCGAGCTTAATTGTTAAGTAGTTTAGTTGAATTTGGAGATGTTATAATATATGATTGGATTGAGATCCTTGAGCTTATTATGACTGAAATCAGTAGCATTGATGTGTATCTTGAGTTGTTGTTGATTGGTAGTTGGATTGATATGATTTAGAATGGTAAAAAATTTGGAAATCGCGTAAACATAGCCGTCGTAATATCCGATTTACTTTAGACTGCTTTTGTTCATAACATTAGGACCCGAGAACTCCCTGCTAGGTTTTGACCATTTCCATGTTTAGATAGTTCATTTTACGAGCTTCGTTTTGATATGTGGTTCGTTTGATTCTGATGTACGGTTTAAGAGAAACGGCCATTTTAAGTAACGACGTTTCGCGAACGAAACATTACCCCTTGCCTTACTTTGAAATATAGGTTAAAGACCTAAAATGACTAATTGGAGTATGAAACATTTATGTAAAGTGTAATAGGCAGTTGGTAAGACACTCGCGAAGGAATCGCCTTAAAACTCGTAATGGTTAATTTATTAAAAATGGTGGAGCCGAGGGTACTCGAGCGACTTAAGAGAATCAGTAAGCGCAAAGCGAGCGTTAGAGTCTAATTTGGTTAAAGTATAGATTTACAAGTGAATTCGGTTTAATTCCAACTTATATGTTGTTTATAGGTTACCAGACTCGTCCCGAGCCATTTGTAACCCCCAGTCGCTCAGGCAAGTTTTCTACCCGTTATACTGTTGTTGTGATGTATATGTGTATATGCATGATCTTGTGATAAATGCATATTTGTTATTAGCAAATTCTTGCGATATATTGTAGCATGTGATATGGTATATATGCATGCATGTTTCGTATTCTTGATTTATATATCTGTTGGTTCAAATGCTTATTCGTTGCATAATACCTATGCTAGAGATAAGCGGTATTTGCGTATACCCTTAGTATAGGGGATCAAAACGTGAACTTTTTCTAAAACCGGGAGGCGAGGCTCCCGAGTATAATATATATTTATATATATATATATATTGATATAGTTTTTAAAACTATTAATCAAATAAGGTTTATTCGATAACTTTATTTTATTTAATGAATATTATTACGAATATTCATTCGAGGGCTTATGACTTCTTTATTTTATTAAATGAATATTATTTTGAATATTCATTCGAGGACTTATAACTCTTTTTATTTTATTATTTGAATATTATTTGAATATTCATTCGAGGGCTTATGACTCTTTTATATTATTTATTGAATATTATTCGAATATTCATTCGAGGGCTTATGACTCCTTTATTTTATTTAATGAATATTATTACGAATATTCATTCGAGGGCTTATGACTTCTTTATTTTATTAAATGAATATTATTTTGAATATTCATTCGAGGACTTATGACTCCTTTTATTTTATTATTTGAATATTATTTGAATATTCATTCGAGGACTTATGACTCTTTTATATTATTTATTGAATATTATTTGAATATTCATTCGAGGGCTAATGACTCAGTTTATATTATTTAATGAATATTATTTGAATATTCATTTGAGGATCTATGACTCCGATTATTTGCTGAGATATTCTTTATTTTATTAAAGAATAAGGTGTCGATAATCACACTTATCTTTGATTATTCAAATAAAGATAGTACTTTCGTATAAGTATATCTTTGGTTATTTAATACTCATTTCAAGTATAAGTTTTAAAACTTCTACTTCAATTATTTTTTTATAAAGATTATTCTTTATGGGAATATTATTTAAATAATAATATTCAGATATTTTCTAATATATTGGGACTGATTTATTTCATTAAATCAGCATTACTCCAAACACTCTTTAAAGTGTTTTCGAGTCTTCAAAATGATTTTTAAAAGTTAGAGCGGATCCCAAAACTCATTTTTATATTTAAGATCTTCCTTTTAAAGGGGATTTAAATACTCGTTCAAAACTTGAGGGATCCGGCTCAGTGGTGTATTTTACATTCGCAACGAGGTTGCTGTTTTGAGAAAACATCTTGATTACTTGCCCATCGTTCGTGAAGTAAGTTCATCTATTTGAGTCGGCATAAGCAACATGGGCTCAGTGGGCGTCCATGAAAGTGTAAGTGGCTCAGTGGGAGTCCATCAAATGCGTAAGTGGCTGAGTGGCAGTCCAGCATAAGGTCCTATTGTGGCCAGGGTGATGACCAGTGGGGAATTCGTCCATCTACTAGTAGAAAAGGTTACTTATTGGTATCTTTGCCTGATCAGCAAGATATCAGGTTTATGCCAAGGTTTTCTCCTTTCCAAATTCATTGGATATTGTAACTCTATTTATAATTTTCATAACAGAGGTTTTCAAGGAGTGTATGAAATGTATATATATAGGTGTATATATATCGGGATTTAATAAAGTATCTCGTAACTTCATTATTTATAATGATATTCAAAGATTGAATCTATTCAAATCTTGTCTTGTAGTCTCATCTATGTGATGAACTTTTGAACTGATTATAACTTGAACGGTGGTAGTTCAAGTAATATTTGGAAAAGATATAAGTATATTGGGGTATCTTATAACTTCATATTTTCAACTTATATCTAGTTAATGATTATCTTATGCATATCAAAGATTTTCATAAAAACGTTGAGACAAGGGTAGATATATGAGATCACCTTATAACGATATTTTTATACAATTATAAACTGGAACTCTGTGTATATTATGCATGGAAGAGGACTTCCAAGATTTTGAAAAGTATATATGTATATATACTGAATATTTTGCGACTTCATCGCATTAAGATATCAAACTTGGTTCATTTCTTTTGACCAAGACTTTCATGAGTACTATGAGAAGGCTCATATATTGTTAATCATTATACATATTATTTTGGTGGGCTTGCTGCTCACCCTTGCTTTCTTCTTTCATCACACAACAACAGATAGAAAAGATGAACAGGACCAAGCTCCCGATTCGCAAGTGGTTAGAAAACGTTCCGCAGTCTTCTGAAAGCGTTGATGCCCCCGTAGCTGAGGTAGGAGCTACCAATAGGCTAGGTTTTCAACTATTGATGAACCAGACTTATGTATAATATGAATTGTAATAATGGCAAGGAATATGTAAATTTATTCAGAACCTTTTTAAGGTGTAACGGTTTATAATTGTGGAATATAAGGACTTGTGTTATTTTTTGAGTGTTCATCTCTGAGACTATAACTTGTGGTGTGTGTGTTTATTGTGGGGTCACAGTACAGAGTAGTTGATTATTTATTAAGATTGAGTGTTATTAAGGGAAATGGAACTCGTGACAACCCGGATCCCCGACCCCGGATTTGGGGGTGTTACAGAAGTGGTATCAGAGCTAAGCGTTATAAACCTCAGAGATGATGTGACGTTAAGATAATAAGTTCACTAAGATAATAAGAACTCTTGCCAAGTTCCTAGTCAGGCTACCTAACGTAGTACTGACAGTTAAAACCCTTATGGGAACCCTTATAAATATCATGATAGAAGCGTAGTTCGTTATCGTATATGGTAACGGGACTCCGAACCCTGAGGTTGAGGAGCAACAACGCGATGATGTTTTATTACTTATTGGAGATCAGATTATGGATCCGATAGAGCATCCTAACGCGGGATCGGATGATGTTCATGTTGAGGATGTTGTCCTAGAAGGGATAGTTGCTGAGGAGGATCCCATGGAGGATCTTGACAAGAATGAATAAAGGACCACTGATGAATTGATGACCATGGTTAGGTCGACTACCAGAGGTAGAATTGGTCGGTCACTATCGGAGGTTAGTTCGAGTTTGTAAAGATAGTAGCCCCCTTTAACGCGGCTTACTCGTAAGACTGAGAAGTTTGAATGGACAGAGAAATACGAGAACAACTTTCAAGAACTGAAGCAAAGATTGGTGACGACCCCTATGATGGCATTGCCGGATGGAAAAGGAGATTTTGTGATGTGTAGTGACGCTTCGCATAAGGAATTAGGGTGCTTCTTATACAGCACAACAAGGTAATCACGTACGCATCAAGACAATTAAGGGAATATAAAATTCGATATCCCCACCCATGAGCTTGGGCTCGTGGCAATAGTTTTGCCCTAAATATTGGAGGCACTACTTGTATGGAGAGAAGTACGAGATTTACACAAGCCATAAGTGCTCTAGTGCATTTTCACGCAGAAAGAGCTCAACATGCGCCAAATGAGGTGGTTAGAGATAATCAAGGATTACGATTATGAGATTCTTTATCATTTGGGGAAAGCCAATGTGGTGGCTGATGCCCTTAGTAAAAAGGAGAGACTCAAGATGATAATGTCTTTGAGAGAGTTTATAAGAGATTTTGAGAAAATGGAAATAGAAGTGAAGGTAACCGGAGCCGGTACCGAAAAGCTGTTTGAGATTGCAAGACAGACCGAATTATTGGAAAAGAACATATTGTGCCAGAAAAAGTGATGAATGAAGGCAGAGAGCCAAAAAAATAGATATGAGATTAATACCGAGAAAGATGATAAGGGAATAATGAGGTATTCCTATAGAATTTGGGTTCCAAATGTTTAAGAGCTTAAAGATGAGATCCTAGATGAAAGTCATAGTTCAAGGAATAAGATTTAGGGCAAACCCTGAATGTGATAGTCAGGGAGGACGCCATCAAGATAGAAGGAACCCATAACATAATGAAGTGGAAAATCAGGATTTTAACGTATAAGATAACCCCAAGTATGGGAGAAGGATGAAACATTTCATACTGAGAAAATAGAAGTCGAGCAAGATAAGGAGACCCGAGACGGTACTCCTATATGGAAATTCATGGACCTGTCTAAACAGAACTTATACTTTTATTCCCAACCACCACCTTAAGGAAACAATGCGGTAGGAAATCCTTTCATGACCTTTAAGTCGCTAAGCTCTCAGAGTTCCAAGGAACAGTTTGACCCAGTCGAGGCAAGAGCCTGACTAAAGGAAATATAGGAATTATTTGAGATTCTAAATGATTGACGAAGCACAAAAGACTGTTTTTGTCACTTACCCCTGTAAGAGAGAGGCCACCCGTTGGTGACAGGCCAAGAAAGGCATAGAGCCAGAGGTTATAATAAACTGATTAAAGTTCAGACAATTGTTTTCAGGAAAGTACTTCCCAAGGTTATGGAGGTAGTGTAAAAGCTTTAGAGCTAGAACAAAAGCGGACGAGTATGATGAATTATGAATCTAAGTTGTAAAAGTTGTCAAGATTCGTTCTGAGGACACGAATCTAGAATGACGGGATGTTTAAAATCAATGCTTATGTTGTGTTGGTTCATATAATGGTTGTAATGGAAACGAAAATAAAAGACTGAAAAGGGAAGGAGTATAAAGGGATATAAAGGAAATAGAGTTGAGAAGTGATAAGGGAGTTAGGTATGGGAAACCCTAAGAAACCCTTGCAATAAATATAGAGAAGTGTGTCATCATCAGCGCGATGGTGACTGATCATGAGATAAATTCAAGGTTTGAAGGCGTAAGCGATACGTATAGTTAATTCCCTTGAAGTTGACAGTATTCGATGAAACTTTGAGATAGATCGATTGATTAATAAGGAAACGCGGATGGACGGAGGAGTCAAGAAAGTAAGAAATTAGGAAAATTGGATGAAGGAAGTGACCTTCAAGAATATGAAGTGTAAGACCGGTGGCTTGATACCCAAAAAGGGTGACGCCAGGTATGAAAGATATCCCAACATTGAGATGACTGTTCAGATAAACAACAAAAGTAAATAAGGAATTATTAAGAAGAAGTTCACGTTGAACATGACCAATATCTTCCAGAACATCCTTGTTATCGTTACCCAATTTAGGCAATAAAAGCGGATAACCATTGTTATCTTTTGGAGGCCATATTGATTAACCTCATTTTGAATACAGATGTTATTGTGAAATTCAGCATATATTATCGAGGTGGGAATGGTTAAATAAGACACCCTTATCAGGGATATATGACTTGATTATCCATGGAAGGATGCATGTACCTTTTAAAGGTGGAATTAAGGATATAACATCGGTAACTTAAAATAAATCCTAGGGGAATGCATAAAGGTTGGCATTTCACCCTTAATAGGGATAGTATGAGTTTTGACAGTATGAATTGGAAAGGATTAAGGTAATAACAACCTTTAAGAATCAGTGGAGAAATTCTTCAGAAGTATATAGACAATAATTCTGGTATTAATAAATGGTATCTTGATATGCCCTGTATCTAGGGAATACAGGAGGAACGATTCAATGATAACCTTAGAGGTTTTACAAGGAGAAAGGTAATATTCAAAATTCTCAAGAATAGAAATGTTGATAAAGGAAATATGACGTAATTATAATGATGCCAAGTGGGGCACGTGTTAAACCACGAGAAAGTATGGATCGAACCAGTAAAGGTCGAAATTGTTCAGGGCAATTAGGGCCTAGGATAAAAGATGTTCTAAGTATGATTGAGAGTCCGTCGTGACAGTGATTAACCTCTAAAGACTGAGGCAATAACTTATGGAAAAATGGTGATATTTTTTTTTTACTTATCAGATTTTAAGGAAAACATCTTCACAAAATCAGTGATTGAAATAAGGTAGAAAATTTATTTGGAGGTGGTTAAAATGACATTGACTATAAGGAAATTTTACTATCAGGAAAGGCCAAAGAGGTGGCCGACACTTTAAAGGTAAGAGGATAATTATAGGCGCTTGTGCCAAAGGAATACAGTGATGATGGTTAAAGCTGTGAAGGTTGTATTATGGTTTGGAAGATTGACATTCCTTCTGATGACTGTGCAATACTCAACCGTAATAGTAGTTGGGTAAAGGTTTAATTCGTGTAATCGCCATTAGCGGGCTATCTATCTTAGAAGGTCCTATCTTGAGAATAAGCCAGGACCATATTTTAAAAAGGACCAAACAAACCTTTGAGTTAAGTCTTCTATTGAAGGCATATGATTAAGAATGGTATTAACCTGCTATCGGTGCTTTGATTGAAACTCTTCTGCAATTTTATATGCTTCATGTCATGTATGTATGTCAGGATCAGGAGTGTTCTTCATGAATTATGAATGGTGATTATGTTAACTCCTTAGAAGAATTCTATACTACATGTATGGACTCCGTATGGTTAGATATTAAGATTTCATGGAAAGTGAATGATGACAGTAGGTCAGTGGTGGACCATAGTAATGCATCAATGATTCTGCGAGTAATGAGCTGATTACAACCGTGAGAGTTGTATTGGAATGGATGTTGAGATTGAGTACCACTAATCTTGTCATGTTGACGTATAAGTTATCTTTGATAGAAAAACTAGGTCGATTATTTACCTATTGAATATTTATTCCTTCTTAGGAATAGAGGTATTACTATACGAAGAAGATTGCGGTGCAAGCATAGAATTCTAGTAACGATGATGTCTAGAATGAGATCCCAGATTCGATTTTCGATGTCGAGGGAGTTTCAAAGGTGATTGTGTATAAGCTCGAGGAAGAGCATGGGTCCATAGAATGATGGACGGAATAGCAAAAATATTTAGGCATGTGAAATACGATGCTATAATACTTGATGTTGATATAAATACATATATGTTTTGTTCTCCTATGACAAACCTCTATAGTTCAGAGGTAGATTCCAAGCCAGATATTTTATGGCAATAAATTTTTTTTTTACGAATATACAATTCTCTTCAGTTCGTTCTTTTCTCTTCTTTTCATTTCATATAAACTGAGAAGAACAACCCTTCCAGAAGGGGAGGTATTGCCGAATGACTATCTATCTGTGTGATAGAAGCTGAGTAGGATACCATCTATTGTTTAATTACTTGTCAAGTACTAAAGGCTGGCCACCTTCTGTACTAACTATGCAATAGAACAAGTGTTCATGATCATAGTGATCTCTCAATAAATTCTTTTACTTTTATACGAAGGACCAAGCTTTCAAAGATGGAGGCAGCTAGAGATGAAGTGGTACCAAGTAAGATGGTATTCCGATTCTAACGCGTCCGTGATACTAAGGTTGACGCGATTATTAAGAGGTTATAAAACTCTAGCGAGTAAAGGTATATCTAGAATAGTATCATGTACGGAAGATAGTAACGATTACGAACTGGAAAAGAATGGGTATTGAGAAGCAAAATCTATAGTGCTAGAAGCTATGATGAAATTCTGTGCAATAGACTTGAAAGAAATTGGAATGATCACTTAACACGGATTGAGTTTTCTTACGACAATAGATCATATGTCATTATCGAGATGTCGCCTTATGAGATCCTTCAGGGAAGACAATGTCGATCTCCCTTATGTTAGGATGAAGTTGTAGAGCGCAAGATGCTCGGACCAGCAGTGGTCCAAAGGACCAAGGATATAATAGATCTAATCAGAAGACGACTGGTAGTAGCCCAAGATGGACATAAAAAGTATGTTGATTTGATAATGAAAGGACAAGGAGTATGAAGTAGGGGACCTAGTGTTGTGAAAGATATCCCCTTGGAAAGCCTTGGAAAGGATTGATGAGGTTCGGAAAGAAAGAAAAGCTAAGTCCACGATTTGTTGGACCCTTGGAGATATTAAGACGTATTGGGAAGTTAGCATATGAGCTAGCCCTATCCCCGAACCTGTAGCAAGTTCATAACGTGTTTCACATATCAATGTTAAGAAAGTATAATCCGGATGCCAGACAAATAAGGGCATATGAGCGCATAGACATGCAACCAGGCGTAACGTATATGGAGCAACCAGGAAGGGTTATAATTGGAAAGGGATTAAGTGCTTAGGAGTAGGGTTATCAAACTAGACCAAGTTTGGTGGTAGAACCACCATGTGGGAAAAATTGACTTGGGAGTTAGAAAATGCAATGCTAGAAAAGTATCCCCAACGGTTTTCTATCTGATTCCGGGACGGAATCCTTTTAAAGAGGGGAGACTGTAATAACCCCAATTTTTGGAATTTTTAAAACACGGATGAATAGTTACTTTTGCTGACAATGCTGATTAAGGAAAATTATCAGACCACGTTATATAGGAGTACTGTTATGGAAATTCTAAGATCGTACTAGTATTCCATAAATTAAATGAGTGTATGTAAAGGTCATTAGAATTCGGATCCGGACACTTTGACTTTTTCGAAAATCCACCAGATACCGAAAGAATTGAGTATAAGGTAACATGATTAAAAGGATTTAAATTCAAGGGTTATAAGAGAGGATCATAAAAGGAATATAAAATATTGAGAAAGGTTTAGGGGAACCCAAGTAATAAGATCCCGGATATGATCCCTCAAACGATCAACGAGAATGAATAATAAACGAGTCGTAAAGCAATTAAACGACTAAGGATCAAGCTTGGGCAAGTAGCTAGGGGATTAGCAAGGATAATACAAGTATTAAAGCACCTAATTAAGAAGGATTAAGCTTAATGAAAAGCTTCCACCATAAGAAGAGGACAAGTGGCAAGAGTGATGCAAGTGGTGACATAGGCTGGCTTACATCACTTTCCACTAACTAACCAAGAGTTAGCCAAACAAATATCCACCTACCATTCCATTTACACCACAAAATAAGTCAACACAAGCAAGCTTTTTTTTTCTCCCCCATTTTCATTGCTCTCGGCCAAAACAGAACCAGCACATTAAAACTGCTGTATCTCCTTCATTTCTCACTCAAATGTTGTGTTCTATAGCTCGTTGGAAAGATATTGAGATGGCCTACAACTCTTGTTCACAAGTCTCATCCAAATAATCATGGTAAGACCCTCATTTTTACAGTTCTTTAAATCGGACTTTTAGAAACTTCAAAGCCTAACTTTGTGTTCTTGATTTCTTTGGAAAGATCAAGCTTGTAGGAGGCTCCATAAGGCTTCCTAGTAACTTTCCACCCTCCAAGAAAGGTATAAATCTTCACAACCTTTAGTAATAAGTTTGAATGTTGAAGTTTGGAGATGGTTTGGATGGATGAGTAGTAATTTGAATGATAAGCATGATTCGAGCTTAATTGTTAAGTAGTTTAGTTGAATTTGGAGATGTTATAATATATGATTGGATTGAGATCCTTGAGCTTATTATGACTGAAATCAGTAGCATTGATGTGTATCTTGAGTTGTTGTTGATTGGTAGTTGGATTGATATGATTTAGATTGGTAAAAAATTTGGAAATCGCGTAAACATAGCCGTCGTAATGTCCGATTTACTTTAGACTGCTTTTGTTCATAACATTAGGACCCGAGAACTCCCTGCTAGGTTTTTACCATTTTAATGTTTAGATAGTTCATGTTACGAGCTTCGTTTTGATATGTGGTTCATTTGATTCCGATGTACGGTTTAGGAGAAACGGCCATTTTAAGTAACGACGTTTCGCGAACGAAACATTACCCCTCGCCTTACTTTGAAACATAGGTTAAAGACCTAAAATGACTAATTGGAGTATGAAACATTTATGTAAAGTGTAATAGGCAGTTGGTAAGACACTCGCGAAGGAATCGCCTTAAAACTCGTAATGGTTAATTTATTAAAAATGGTGGAGCCGAGGGTACTCGAGCGACTTAAGAGAATCAGTAAGCGCAAAGCGAGCGTTAGAGTCTAATTTGGTTAAAGTATAGATTTACAAGTGACTTCGATTTAATTCCAACTTATATGTTGTTTATAGGTTACCAGACTCGTCCCGAGCCATTTGTAACCCCCAGTCGCTCAGGCAAGTTTTCTACCCGTTATACTGTTGTTGTGATGTATATGTGTATATGCATGATCTTGTGATAAATGCATATTTGTTATTAGCAAATTCTTGAGATATATTGTAGCATGTGATATGGTATATATGCATGCATGTTTCGTATTCTTGATTTATATATCTGTTGGTTCAAATGCTTATTCGTTGCATAATACCTATGCTAGAGATAAGCGGTATTTGCGTATACCCTTTGTATAGGGGATCAAAAGGTGAACTTTTTCTAAAACCGGGAGGCGAGGCTCCCGAGTATAATATATATTTATATATATATATTGATATAGTTTTTAAAACTATTAATCGAATAAGGTTTATTCGATAACTTTATTTTATTTAATGAATATTATTACGAATATTCATTCGAGGGCTTATGACTTCTTTATTTTATTAAATGAATATTATTTTGAATATTCATTCGAGGACTTATAACTCCTTTTATTTTATTATTTGAATATTATTTGAATATTCATTCGAGGGCTTATGACTCTTTTATATTATTTATTGAATATTATTCGAATATTCATTCGAGGGCTTATGACTCCTTTATTTTATTTAATGAATATTATTACGAATATTCATTCGAGGGCTTACGACTTCTTTATTTTATTAAATGAATATTATTTTGAATATTCATTCGAGGACTTATGACTCCTTTTATTTTATTATTTGAATATTATTTGAATATTCATTCGAGGACTTATGACTCTTTTATATTATTTATTGAATATTATTTGAATATTCAGTCGAGGGCTTATGACTCAGTTTATATTATTTAATGAATATTATTTGAATATTCATTTGAGGATCTATGACTCCGATTATTTGCTGAGATATTCTTTATTTTATTAAAGAATAAGGTGTCGTTAATCAAACTTATCTTTGATTATTCAAATAAAGATAGTACTTTCGTATAAGTATATCTTTGGTTATTTAATACTCATTTCAAGTATAAGTTTTAAAACTTCTACTTCAATTTTTTTTATAAAGATTATTCTTTATGGGAATATTATTTAAATAATAATATTCAGATATTTTCTAATATATTGGGACTGATTTATTTCATTAAATCAGCATTACTCCAAACACTCTTTAAAGTGTTTTCGAGTCTTCAAAATGATTTTTAAAAGTTAGAGCGGATCCCAAAACTCATTTTTATATTTAAGATCTTCCTTTTAAAGGGGATTTAAATACTCGTTCAAAACTTGAGGGATCCGGCTCAGTGGTGTATTTTACATGCGCAACGAGGTTGCTGTTTTGAGAAAACATCTTGATTACTTGCCCATCATTCGGGAAGTAAATTCATCTATTTGAGTCGGCATAAGCAACATGGGCTCAGTGGGCGTCCATGAAAGTGTAAGTGGCTCAGTGGGAGTCCATCAAATGCGTAAGTGGCTGAGTTGCAGTCCAGCATAAGGTCCTATTGCGGCCAGGGTGATGACCAGTGGGGAATTCGTCCATCTACTAGTAGAAAAGGTTACTTATTGGTATCTTTGCCTGATCAGCAAGATATCAGGTTTATGCCAAGGTTTTCTCCTTTCCAAATTCATTGGATATTGCAACTCTGTTTATAATTTTCATAACAGAGGTTTTCAAGGAGTGTATGAAATGTATATATATAGGTGTATATATATATCGGGATTTAATGAAGTATCTCGTAACTTCATTATTTATAATGATATTCAAAGATTGAATCTATTCAAATCTTGTCTTGTAGTCACATCTATGTGATGAACTTTTGAACTGATTATAACTTGAACGGTGGTAGTTCAAGTAATATTTGGAAAAGATATAAGTATATTGGGGTATCTTGTAACTTCATATTTTCAACTTATATCTAGTTAATGATTATCTTATGCATATCAAAGATTTTCAGAAAAACGTTGAGACAAGGGTAGATATATGACATCACCTTGCAACGATATTTTTATACAATTATAAACTGGAACTCTGTGTATATTATGCATGGAAGAGGACTTCCAAGATTTTGAAAAGTATATATGTATATATACTGAATATTTTGCGACTTTATCGCATTAAGATATCAAACTTGGTTCATTTCTTTTGACCAAGACTTTCATGAGTACTATGAGAAGGCTCATATATTGTTAATCATTATACATATTATTTTGGTGGGCTTGCTGCTCACCCTTGCTTTCTTCTTTCATCACACAACAACAGATAGAAAAAATGAACAGGACCAAGCTCCCGATTCACAAGCGGTTAGAAAACATTCTGTAGTCTTTTGAAAGCGTTGATGCCCCCATAGCTGAGGTAGGAGCTACCAATAGGCTAGGTTTTCAACTATTGATGAACCAGACTTATGTATAATATGAATTATAATAATGGCACAGAATATGTAAATTTATTCAGAACCTTTTTAAGGTGTAACGGTTTATAATTGTGGAATATAAGGACCTGTGTTATTTTTTGAGTGTTCATCTCTGAGACTATAACTTGTGGTGTGTGTGTTTATTGTGGGGTCACAGTACAGAGTAGTTGATTATTTATTAAGATTGGGTGTTATTAAGGGAAATGGAACTCGTGACAACCCGGATCCCCGACCCCGGATTTGGGGGTGTTACAGATAAGACCATCACTCTCACCATTAAAGGTAAGGAATTCTGTATTAATAGTGATGTTATCAAAGCATGTTTCAAGATTCTAGATAATACTATGATCTTACCACACAAAGACACTAATATAGATAATATGCTTAATTCCATGAACTATGCTCTCTCTACTTCTAAGTTAAGTGACATTAGGAGATTGGATCTTAGGAAGGAATGGAGTTTCATGTGTGATGTAGTAACCAAGGTCTTTACTGGTAAAATCAGTAATTTTAATTCTGTCAATTTTTCCATGCATAACATGCTTTACATGCTAATTACAGATAAATTCTTCAATTTTAGTGACCTTGTTTTGTTTGAGTTGGGATTTAAATTAGGAGAGTTAAATAAAAGGGGTAAAAATGTTTATTATGCTAGATTTTTCATGATGTTAGCTAACCACCTCTCTGAGGAAATTGTACTTGAGAACCCATAGAAAAAATTAGATTGTTGGGTTCAAGAGAGAAGAATTATTGCAGATTTGAACAGGGAAAATCATCATAGAGAAGTGCCACTCTTCTATTTCCATGTAATGGAAGCACCTCAGGTAAGTGAGGTAAGTTCATATGTCCCTACTATTCCAACCTCTCAAATTTTTTTGAATTCTAGTGTAGCAATGGCAACTGTGTCAATGACCCAACAGTTGCCTACCCAAGCTACTAAATCATCAAAAATTTCAAAATCCAAATCAAAGAAAGCCCTCTCTGGTATCTCCCAAAAGATGCCAGTTGCAAAATCTACCAAAACCAAAGAGGGGAGTGTGAAGGTGGGTAAGGTAGGTGAGGGATAGGGTGAACATAAAAGAAACCCTAAGAATAAGGATGGAGAGTTGAGTGGTTCACAGCCTAGCCACACTGCAGTTTCCCAACAAACTGCAGTGATTAATAAGGATAAAAGCTCATTTCTAGTTCCATCCTCCCAAAAGGATGTGGCTATTGAACAAAGCTCTCAGCCAAGAGCACATTCCAAAAGGGTAAGGGACACTAGCTCACCCCAAACTTATGCCAGAAAGAAGAAATCCAAAACCTTTGGGGATGCACAGGGTTCACACACTGTGTAAACTGGTGCTAAAGACACAGTCACTGCACATTCATAAATTCAGCTTGATGTGGCTCCAATAAATGTGGAGTCACAGCCAAAATCATTAGTAATAGAAGCACTTCAAACACCAAATTCTCCCACAAACTCTCTGGATGTGGACATGATCAAAATATCAATTCCTAATTCCCCTTCTTTAACTTTGTTGGGGAAGCCAAAATCTACTGCAAGTGAGCATCATCTTTTGGATGATTTATTGGCTCACTTGCCAATTCTTTCAGAAACTGTTGAAACAGTTGTGCCCAAAATCTCATCAATCAGCACAGAGTCCACAATAGTTTCAATTCCAAGTTCATTCATTTCTACTCTCTCGATGGATATTGCTCATCCGTCGAGTAGTGATTGTATCCCGATGGATAAGCTTAACATCATTTATCCGCCGGATAGTCAAACTGCTAACTCGATAGATATTCCTCATCCATCGAGTGTCTCTGCACAACTTCAAATTTCATCTATTATCTCTAGTGCAGAAGACTTAGTGGTTGTATAGTCACTCTTAGGATTGAGGGAAGAGAGTGTTATGAGTGAGAGTCTGGGTTGCTCCCAGGAAAAAGGAGAGAAAAAGAGTGACAATATGCAGTCCATTTCTTCAAGATTGGCAAAAGAGAGTGAGAGGAGTCCTATCTTAGATGGTGAAGGTGAGGGTGTGAGGGTGGGAAGCTAGGGTGAGACCCTGATGCAACAAAAGAGAGAACAAGAGAGAAATACAGGTACATGAGCTATAAGGATGGATGTCATTGTTAGTAAGTTAATGAATATCCAGGATACAGACGGGGAGGGACTATCTCAGCAATCTCAAGCTACTATAGATTCCACCTCCCTTGATGCTGAGGCATTTACTCACCCTGTTCCAGCTTATCAACTTCTAGCTGAACAGGGCAATGACAATGTAGAAAGGATGCTCAATTTGGTGCATACCACTCTGTCAATGCTAAGAGCTAAGGATGCCATCACAGCTTTTCCCTCTACAGCTGGTGATGTTGATTATGAGACTAGTGTTTCAGCAGATTTCTTTGGAGATGAAGGTGGAGAAAGTGAAGAAGAGCCATTGGACATAGGGGGAGAAGTAGGTTCTAGTTCAAGATCATGCATGCCATCATGGGCATTTTCAAAACATTATGATGAACACTACTTCAAGATAACCCTAATCCAACTCATAAATCAGACAAATTCTACTCTTCAAACCACTACAAATGCCAACACCAAGAAGCTCATTCAAGCACATCTTGCTTCTCTGCAACTACACAAATTCAAGGCTTCCAACATGCTAGAGATGTCAACACCATTAAGGGTGATATTGATGAGATGAAAAAGGCTATTTCTGACAAGATGGACTCTAAGCTTCCAGCAACTATAATGCTTGACATCAAGAGACAACTCAGGAAAAATTCTGATCTTGCCACAAAGATAGATGCCTTAGATACAAGAATGTTAGCTATGGAAGCATCTCTAACAGCCATTCATCTTCATCAAGCTCAACAAACAGACTTGATTCAGAAACTGGTGGCTGCACAAACCTCCTCCTCTACTCAACTTGATGATAGCAAAAAAGGGCAGAAAGGACCAAGTGAGGGGGAGAAGCTTCAAATTCAAATCAGTAAAGTAATTGTGCCTGCAATTGCTTTCACCAAGCCACCAGTAACAGACGGTATTGATCTGATCAATGCAGCAGCAGCCAATTTAAGAGAAGCTAAAAAGGAGCAGTTGAAGCCAATAAACTGGGAGAAAATTGATGAGGACATACAAAAGAAGTTTGGGCTAGTAAAGGAGCTAGTAAATTCAGCCATTCATCACTCTCAAGTCAAGCATATTTATGAATGAAATGAGCATGAACTATCTGGAAAGAGGACAACCATCCAGCATCAAATCTCCAAAAGCTGAAATTATTCTGAAGCCAAGGGTGAACTATCCAAAATCATCATTCAAGAACCCTTTGGATACAGTATATGAGACATCTAAGCCTGATGAGAAGAAGATTCTATCAAGACAATTGCCTTCTATAAGGATCCAGCTGATTCAGCCTTAAAAAGGAGAATTGCTAAAGTTTTCAGGAATGGGAAAGAAATATGTGTGGTGGCTGGACATCCTCAATTTATGCAAGCAAAGAGAGAAGAAAAGGCAAGAATGAAGCAGGAAAAGAAGCAAGCCATTCTAAATGCCAAAAAGGCTAAGCAAAAGAAAGAGCAAGCTGCTATCTTGGCCAAGCTACAAGCTGTGAAACCAACATAACAGAATCCTGCTCAGCCATCTGATATCACTGAATCTCAAGATCCAAAGAAGCAAGTTGAATCACAACAGAAGAAATCTCAGAGATACAAGGAATTGGCCAAAAGAACCAAAAGGAAATTGAACTTTGTAGGTAAAGAATTGGAGGATCAGTTTCCCAAGGAATCCACTTCAACTACAACTCAAGCATCAAAACCCTCTGTGGTATTTGAAGACCTCAAGGTGGTGGATCCTTACAAGAACATTCATGGTGAACCTATTGTGCCTAAGGATGAACCAATAGACTGGGAGAGCCTACCAATTCCTGACTTCAATCTGCCAATCCTTAACAAATCAAAGAGAACAAAGTCAAGAGCAGTCAAGAAAGTGAAGTTGTCACCTCTCAAATCCAAATCTCTAGTCAAAGCTCAATCTAAAGTCAACAAGGGAGATTACATGTACTTGTGTGACATCAAGGAGTTCTCTAATCTAAATCTCTATCTAGATGAACTAGAAGAAGTGAGAGGGATTGATGCATACAGAAACCTACCTGAAAGGTTAGTTTTCAAGTACAAGGGAGGAAAGGAGATTCAATGGCCACTTCACAGAATCCTTCAAGAAAGCCAAGCTGTACTGATAAAGGTTTATTCATCTTTCAAGAAGAACTTTGGGTTCAATGTAACTGCAAGAAGATTGGTTCTAAAGAAGATTGAAGAACTAAGGAGTATTAGAGCTAAAGATGAACTTCCAAAGACTCTAATTATTCCTTACACAGGGAGAAGAGTGCATCTAAGGCCCTACTGGCTGATGGAGTTCATGGATGATAAAGGAGTTAGAAGATTTTTCAGATTAGAAGACCAACTGAGCATCTCTAGCATTGAGACTCTCTTGGAGATGCAAGAAAAGCTGAATCTCTCAGAATCTGATGAACTGGAATTCCACAGACAGCTCCAAAATCAGATAAAGAAAACAACAGAAAGCTTGGAAAGAGATCCAGACCTTCAAGGAACTAGATAAATCTGCCCAGGCTAGAGGAGCACCTTGAAAATGACTGTGAGCTAAACTTTGTACATTTTGATTAAATGATGCACTTAACGGTTTTATCTACTTACTTCCAATTTTAGGGTGTTTTGTAATCATCAAGTTTCTCTTAATTTATGGCTACAATTCCATTAGACATAAATTGGGGGAGATTGTTGTGTATATGTTGTGTACTTGATGATTTCATTAACAAAACACCTTGGTAGATTTTACTTAGTGAAAAATGTAGCACTCGACGGATAAGGATTATAGTCCCGACGGATAACTCAATATAGTCCCGACGGATGATGATTTATTATCCATCGAGTGAGTAGCTTATGTAATAATAAGTCTATAGCACATTTCTGCATACACATTATTTAGTCTCTGTAGTAGTACTCAAGTCATGTTGACTTTAACTAGATATGCAGAATAGGTTGATTAATTGTACATAGATGATATCTTGTAATTCTGCATAAATGAAATGAAGTCAAGTGCCAGATTGCTACCCGACGGATAAACAACAATGTCATTCGACGGATGATCATGAACTCGATGGATGATCATGAACCCGACAGATAAAGAATTCAAACATTAGTTGATAGTGACAACACAGTCACATGTGTCGAGTGTATGCAAATGGAATGTGGTAGCCTACTCAACTGGGTTTTAGAGAACAAAGAAGCATTTCCATTTCCATGCTATTATGAAGATATTCAAAGATGCTGGAATAGAGTAATGAAGTAGCATAGTATTAGACTTGATAGTTTTTGTTTTATTATCTTGTCTTATTGCTTTGTAATCTTGGTGATATATAAACCAAGAAGTAGCAGATAGAACAACTAACTAAGCAACCAATAGAAAAACATTTGTAAGCTGTATTCTTAGCATTTCTCTTCATTTTAGTTGTTGTCAATTTGTAAGCAGTTGTGAGCTAATTGATACACAGAGTTCTCTTGATATATTATATATCTCTGATGGATACATTCAAATCCACCAGAAAGTTTTTAAAGACTTGTGTTTTTAATTAATTGTGTTTTGATTCATTTCAAGTTATTCTTCTGCACTCTGCAAATCAATTCACAGTGATATATATTTAAGTTAGAACATTTTTATTTGTGAAAAAGTTTCAAGAATTCCATTCAACCCCCCTTCTGTAATTCTTGTTGCATTATTAAGGGACTAACAGAAGCCCTTGGACACAGTGTATGAGACACCAAAGCCTGATGAAAAGAAGCTGTTGGCCAGGTCTAAAGCATTCTACAAGGATCCAGCTGATTCAGCATTGAAAAGAAGAATTGCTAAAGTTTTCAGGAATGGTAAGGAAAGTTGTGTGGTGGCTGGACACCCTCAATTTGCTGAAGCAAAGAGAGAAGAAAAGGCAAGATTGAAGCAAGAAAAGAAGCAAGCTGCTCTAGATGCTAAAAAGGTCAAACAAAAGAAGGAGCAAGCTGCTATCTTGGCCAAGTTGCAAGCTGTGAAACCCACACAACAAATTTCTGAACAACCATCTGAAGTTGTTGAATCTCAAGATCAAGTAATGCAAAATGAACCTCCATAGACAAAGAAGCCAAGGTACAAGCAAAGAATCAAGAGAAAATTGGATTTCAGTGATGAGGAGATGGAAGGATACTTTCCCAAAGAGTTTATCTCTACAACAACTCAAACATTCATGCCCTGTATGGCACATGAAGAATTCAAGATAGATCCATCCAAGAATTTCCATGGTAAACCTTTCATTCCAAAGGATGAACCAAGACTGGGATATTCTGCCAATACCTGAACTCAATCTACCTCACTTCATGAAGCCAAAGAAGACAAAGACCAGAGCAGTCAAGAAAGTGAAGCCCTCAACTCTCAGATCCAAGTCCATAACCAAAGCTCAAACCAAAGTCAACAAGGGAGACATCATGTACATCTGTGATATCAAGGAATTCTCATATTTAAACCTCTTTCTAGATGAACTGGAAGAAGTTAGAGGGATTGATGCTTACAGGAATCTACCTGAAAGGTTAGTATTCAAGTACAAGGGAGGAAGAGAGATACAGTGGCCACTTCACAGGATCCTTCAAGAAAGCCAATCTCTGCTGATAAAGGTTTATTCATCCTTCAAGAAGAACTTTGGATTCAATGTGATAGCTAGAAGACTTGTTCTAAAGAAGATTGAAGAACTGAGGAGTATTAGAGCCAAAGAGGCACTCCTAAAGACTCTAACTATTCCTTACACAGGGAGTAGAGTGCATCTAAGGCCCTACTGGCTGATGGAATTCATGGATGATAAAGGAATTAGAAGATTCTTTAGATTAGAAGACCAATTGAGCATCTCTAGCAATGAGACTCTTTTGGAAATGCAAGAAATGCTAAATCTCTCAGAATCTGATGAACTGGAATTCCACAGACAGCTCCAAAATCAGATAGAAGAAAACAACAGAAAACTTGGAAAGAGATCCAGATCTTCAAGGAAATAGATTAATCTGCTCAGGCTAGAGGAGCACCTTGAAAACGACTGTGAGCAAATCTTTGTACATTTTGTTAATTGCATAACTTTACAGTTTTATCTACTTCCATTTAAATTTATTTTTAGGGTGTTTTATTATCATCAAGTTTCTCTTAATTTATGGCTACAATTCTGGTAGACATAAATTGGGGGAGATTGTTGTGTATATGTTGTGAACTTGATGATTTCATTAACAAAACACCTTAGTAGATTTAATTTAGTAAAATATGTAGCACTCGACTGATAAGCAAATATAGTCCCGACGGATGACTCAATATAGTCCCGACGGATGATGATTTGACATCCATCGAGTGAGTAGCTTATGTAACAATAAGTCATGTAGCACATTTCTGCATACACCTTTGTATAGATTCTATAGTAGCATATAAGTAATGTTGACTTTAATTAGATATGCAGAATAGGTTGATTAATTGTACATAGATGATATCTTATAATTTTTCATAAATGAAATGAAGTCAAGTGCCAAGTAGCTACCCGACGGATAATCAACAATGCTACTCGACGGATGATCAACAAGGCAACCCGACGGATGATCATGTACCTGACGGATAATCAATTCAAACATCTGTTGACAGTGACAACACAGTCACATGTGTCGAGTGTATGTAAAAGGAATGTGGAAGCCTATTCAATTGGGTTTTTGAGAACAAAGAAGCATTGCCATTTCCATGCTATTATGAAGATATTCAAAGATGCTGGAACAGAGTAATGAAGTAACATAGTATTAGACTTGATAGGTTTTGTTTTATTATCTTGTCTTATTACTGTGTAATCTTGGTGATATATAAACCAAGAGTACCAATTAGAACAACAAGAAGACTAAGCAAATATTTTCTCAGAGAAACATTTGTAAGCTGTATCCTTAGCATTTCTCTGTAACTTTAGTTATTCTAATTTGTAAGCAGCTGTGAGCTATTCAAACTTCACAGAGTTCTCTTGATATATATATATATATATATATATCTGGTGGATACATTATAATCCACCTGAAAGTTTTAAAGACTTGTGTTTTTGTTACTTTGTGTTTTGATTCATATTTAACTTGTTATTCCGCACTTTGCAAATCAAAAACACTGTCATATATATCTTAAGTTAGAACATTTTATAATTCGTAAAAAGTTTCAAGAATTCCGTTCAACCCCCCTTCTGTAATTCTTGTTGCATTGTTAGGGACTAACAGTCTCGTAACCTATGAACAACAACATAAGCCGGAGTTAAACCACGGTCGCTTCAGAAACTAGACTTTGTCCACTTAGACCCTAACGTTCGCTTTTGCGCTTAACAATTTACATAAGTCGCTGGAGTACCCTTGGCTCCACCATTTTTATAAAATTAACAGTTAAACGTTTTAAGGCGACTCTTTCGCGAGTACTTTACCAACTGACTAATCCACCTTAAATAATTGTTTCTTATTCCAATTAGTCTTTTAAGGGCTTTAAACAAGGTCTCAAAGTAAAGTGAGGGGTAAAGGTTCATTCGCGAAATGTCGTTACTTAAAACGGTCATTTCTGCTAAACCGTACATCGGATCTAAGCAAACCATATACCAAGACGAAGCTTATGACACGATCTAGATAAAAATGGTGAAGTTACATATTGATCACTGAGCTTTCTGTTCCTAGATTCAAGCACAAACATTATATATATAAATGGCCATTACGACGTCTAAGTTTACGAGTTTTCCAAATTTTAAACTACTCTAATTTCTCACCAATTCACTCCTATCCTCCAACAATCAATAACACAACAAATACAACTTAAACCACTGCAAAATCAGTCCACACTCCAAGGTTTTACCAACTCATTCAACCACTACAAATCCACCATTCAAAATCAACATAATTTCACAAAAATCACTACTAAGTGTGGATCTAACTATACATTTACTAAATCATCTAAAAACTAAAACAATCAAGTTTAGTACTAAAGGTGAAGAAGTTTTTATACCTTGATTTGTGAGTGAAAAGTTTCTAGCGAGCCTTAAAACCTTGATCAATCCTTATACAAATTTGGATCTCACAAACAATCAAGAAAACACAAAGTTAGATTTTGAAGTTTCTAAATTTCTAATTTAAAGAATTATAAAATTGAGGATCTTACCATGCTTATTTGGACGAGACTGGTAAACAAGAGTTTCCGGCCATCCCAATACCTTTCCAAAGAGCTATTAAACATAATATTTGAGTGAGTATTGCAGGAGATATGACAATTTGAAGTTGCTGCTCTGGTTTTGGCCGAGTGCAAGGGAAGAAGAAGTGAAGTAAAAATGTTTCTAGTTTGATTAAATGAATTGTGTGGTTTTTTGTTGCTTTGGTGAAGATTAAACTTGGTTTAAACCAAGGTTAATTGACTTGGCTACAAATGAATCTCACAAAATAACTAACCTTGCTTATCTTACCATCATTACATCACCTAGTTGCCACTTGTCAAAATTCCTTGGTTTGATAATGTCATAGCCCCTTGGCTTCTTGAACAAGCTTGTTTCTTGGTCGCGTATCTGTTTTACGGTTCATTTTTAGTGGCATTTATGACACTTTATAATGCTCTATTAAGCTTTGAATTGATGTATTTGTACTCAAGTTATTGGTGTTTTAATGTGTTTCCTAGTGTTTTTGCATTTCAGACATTAATCTGAGAATCAGGTGAATTAGCATTGATTTGATGTTAATATGGTGTTAGGTTGGTGTCTAAGGAATAAAGCTCGCGAAGACCGGCTCAAATCTGCAAGAAAATAAAGAAGTCAAAGTTTTGGCTGAAGCCCAGCGCGCCCGCGCCGATCAAGCGCACGGCCACGCCCGAACTTCAAAGAGCCAGCGCGCCCGCGCTAGGTCGGGTTTCAAGAATCCTAATTTGAATAGAAGGCTGATTTATGGACTTCTCTGCTGATCAGGACTGCTATATAAATAAGTTTAGGTCATTTTTAATAAGACATCAAGCCAGAGACATATCAAGGAGAGCCGTAAAAAGACCGTGTTAGCACGATTCAACAAAGACGAAGAAGATCTTGTTTTTACTTGTGAATCTTTCTTTTAAGTTGTACTTGGATGCTAGTTTTCTTATTTGTGAACCTTACTCTTATTTCGTACTTTGTTTTATTTATTCGTTATAAAGACTATGTTTATTATACCATACTTTCATCGGAACCCACATTGATGATGAGTCCGATTATGGGCTAATCGTTATGGTGGGGTTCTAGCGAATTTATTTATGGATTTCTTTAGTTAATTTGTTTCGATGCCTTAGTATGTGGTGATTGTATGATAACCTAGTATTGGTTGGGCTTATTCATCTTATGAGCATCATGAACTTATAATATAGTGTGTTAATTCTTAATGAAGAGAAAGTGAATTTAAGGATTTAGAACTTGTCATGCTAGCATAGGTTCATGTAATTGTTATGCATAATTCGTAGGTAATTTTAACCATCTTACTTGCTCTATGTAATCAAGATAGATAACTTGTGCTTAAACCGTTATGTTGTCAAATTCTATAGACATATAGGGTCTCAACATAATTGGTGTTTATTCATATTTTTTTTCTTTTGTGGATGTTTGGTAGTATGGTAATCGTATAACGAAAGTTGGCGTTTATCAGTTTCGTGTTATCTGATTAGTGTCATCACCATTGCATGCTAATGTTAAGAACAATAAAGCTATTGAATGAAGTATTTAATGATGTTAGAATCCCATGTTTGTCATATATATTAATTCAGTCAATCTTATTCTCTTAGTTATAATTGTTAGTTTAATTCTTAGTTATAAACAACCTCAATTTGTTATCATCTTAGCATTGAATAATAACCGTACATTGTTGCTTAAGTGCGTGAATTAATTAGTTAACCAAAGCCAGTCTCTGTAGGGACGAACTAGAAAAGATTATATACTACTTGCGAACTCGTATACTTGCGTATAATATTAGCGTGTGTTTAGTGACTAACAAGTTTTTGGCGCCGCTGCCGGGGACTGTAGTGTTAATTTATAGTTTATGTGCTTTCCATCAGTGGTCGTTAAAGTTCATTGACTCAGAAATTGTTACTTATTCATTTCCTCGCATTATTTCAGGTACTCTAGTGAGGGTGTATGCATACGTGTTCACGTACTCGTAAGAGAACACTGGACAAAGCCGAGGAAGAAGTTGTGGTGGTTTGAAAGGAAGTGTTTGAAGAATAAAAGAAGATAGAAGAAGAAGAAGAGAAAGTCGAGGAACCAGTTTTAGTAAAGATGGGTGATCAAGCAGAAAATCATAAGGCTTTGATGGACTATTCTCAGCCTAAGATCAATGACATTCAGTCAAGCATCATCAGGCCAGCCATCAGGACTAACACTTTTGAGATCAAGTCAAGCACGATTCCGATGATACATAACTCAGTTCAGTTTGGGGGTTCTCCTACTGAAGACCCCAACATGCACATCAGGGATTTCATCGAGATATATGACACTTTCAAGTTCAATGATGTGACTGAAGATGCTATCAAGCTACAACTATTTCCGTTCTCTCTGAGGGACAAAGCTCAGTGCTGGTTACATTCTCTACCAGCAGGGTCTATCACCACTTGGGAAGATCTTGCTCAAAAGTTTCTAACTAAATTCTTCCCTATGGCAAAGACTACGGTAATCAGGAATGCTCTTACTCAGTTTGCTCAGCAAACAGGAGAATCTCTGTGTGAGGCTTGGGATCGATATAAGGAGATGATAAGGAAGTGCCCACACCATGGCATGCCTCATTGGATGATTATTAACTATTCCTACAATGGATTGGGTGCTACTTCTAGACCCATGCTCGATGCAACATCGGGAGGAGCCTTGTGGGCTAAAAGGTACGATGAAGCTTATGAACTTACTGAACTGATGGCTGCTAATGAGTACCAGAATCCTTCCCAGAGATTGACTCAGGGAAAGGTAGTAGAAATTCTGGAGTTGGACGCAACAACTGCTATAGATGCCCAACTTAAGGCTTTGACGATGAAGGTGGACACTTTGGCTAATTATGGAGTTAATCAAATCGCTAGTGTCTGTGAGCTTTGTGCTGGTGCCCATGAGACTAATCAGTGCACAATTTCTAGTGAATTAGCTCAGTTCATGAGCAACTTTCAGCGTTCGCAGCAACCTGTGCCAGCAACTTATCATCCCAACAACCGCAATCATCCTAATTTCAGTTGGAGCAACGTGCAGAATGCGGTTCAACAGCCTTATCAGCAGTATCCCGCTAAGTAGTACAACCCCCTGGTTTTCAGCAACCACAATATGCACCAAGAGAACAACTCCAGCTACAACAAGCTAATGAAAAATCTGAATTAGAGGAGTTGAAACTTATGTGCAAAAGTCAAGCTATTTCTATCAAGACATTGGAAAATCAAATTGGGCAAATTGCCAATGCCTTGCTAAATCGTCAGCCTAGTACACTACCTAGTGACACTGAAGTGCCAGGAAAGAGGGAAGCTAAGGAGCAGGTAAAGGCAATCACTTTGAGGTCTGGAAAGATTGTGAATCCCAAACAAACTCAAGCATTGCTGAAGAAGCTGGGGCTGAGAAAGAAGTAGAGCAGCAGGAAGTAGAAGTGGAATAAAGGAAGACTATTGTTGAGCACACTCCTCTTGAGGGTAATACAGGGGAGAAACAAATCTATCCTCCACCGCCTTTTCCTAAGCGGCTGCAGAAGAAAAAGATGGACAAGCAATTTGAGAAGTTTCTGTAGGTGTTCAAGAAAATTCATATCAACATACCTTTCACTGAGGCTCTTGAGCAGATGCCTGGTTATGCAAATTTTATGAAAGGTATTCTCTCTCGGAAAGTGAAGCTAGATAATTTAGAGACTATCGCTCTCACGGAGGAATGTAGTGCTGTGCTGCAACAGAAGTTGCCTCCAAAGCTTAAAAATCCAGAAAGTTTCACTATTCCGTGTACTATTGGAAAAGTGTCTTTAGACAGATGCTTATGTGACTTGGGAGCTAGCATCAATCTGATGTCTTTGTCAATCTTCAAGCAGTTGGACTTACATGATCCAAAACCGACTTATATGACCTTGTAGTTGGCCGACCGTTCTATTACATATCCACGAGGTATTGTGGAGGATGTCTTGGTCAAGGTTGATAAACTCATCTTCCCTGCTGATTTCATAATTCTTGATTTCGAGGAGGATAAGAAGATTTCCATAATCTTGGGGAGACCTTTCTTGACAACTGGCCGAACCTTGATAGATGTGTAGAATGGTGAGCTCCCAATGCGCGTGTTGGATCAGGATATAACTTTTAATGTGTTCAATGCTATGAAATTTACTACGGAAAATGAGGAGTGCTTAAAGGTGGAGTTGGTCGATTCTGTGGTTACTTCAGAACTTGATCAATTGCTAAGGTCTGATGCCTTAGAAAAAGCCTTATTGGGAAATTCAGATAGTGAAGATGACGAAGGTGAAGAACAATTGCAATATTTAAATGCTTCTCCCTGGAAGAGGAAGATTGATATGCCTTTTGAATCTCTTGGAATGGAGAAATTGAACAAAGCTCCTAAACGCCTCGAACCATCTATTGAGGAAGCTCCCACTCTTGAGCTTAAGCCTTTACCTGAGCATTTGAGGTATGCGTTCTTAGGTGATGCATCTACTTTGCCTGTTTTTATTGCATCTGACCTTTCAGGTAGTGACGAGGAAAAGCTTCTGAGGATTCTGAGAGAGTTCAAATCGGCAATTGGCTGAACTATAGCAGATATGAAGGGAATCATTCCTTCTTAGTACATGTATAAAATTCTGTTAGGGGAAGGTAGAAAGCCTACAATCGAGCAACAAAGACGACTTAATCCAATCGTGAAGAAAGTAGTGAAGAAAGAAATTCTTAAGTGACTAGATGCAGGGATCATCTATCCTATATCTGACAATTCATGGGAAAGTAGTTTGCATGGACTATAGGAAGCTGAACAAGGCCACTAGGAAGGATCATTTTCCTTTGCCCTTCATTGATCAAATGCTTGACAGATTGGCTGGTCATGAGTACTACTGTCTTCTGGACGTGTATTCGGGTTACAATCAGATTTGTATCGCTCCAGAAGATCAGGAAAAGACTACCTTCACTTGTCTATTTGGTACTTTAGCCTTTAGACGAGTTTCTTTTGGTTTGTGTGGTGCACCAGCCACATTTCAGAGATGTATAATGGCCATCTTTTCTGATATGATTGGCCAGAATGTGGAGGTGTTCATGGATGAATTCTCTGTATTTGGCGATTCTTTTGATGAATGCTTGCAAAACCTTGGACACCTTCTCAAAAGGTGTGTTGAGACCAATCTGGTTCCCAACTGGGAGAAATGTCACTTTATGGTGCGACAGGGCATTATTCTTGGGCACAAGGTTTCTAGTAAGGGTCTTGAGGTGGATAAAGCCAAGGTGGGGGTCATTGAGGATCTTCCTCCACCTATTTTTGTTAAGGGAATTCGCAGTTTTTTTGGTCATGCGGGTTTCTATAGGCATTTCATCAAAGACTTCTTTAAGATTTCAAAGCCATTGTGCAGTTTGCTAGAAAAAGATGTCCCTTTCAAGTTTGATGACGAATGCCTTGAAGCTTTTAAAACATTGAAGAAGAGTTTAATCACGGCATCGGTCATAACTGCACCTGATTGGAATGAACCTTTTGAGATGATATGCGATGCAAGTGACTATGCAGTTGGAGCAGTCCTTGGGCAAAGAAAGAACAACATATTTCATGTGGTCTACTATGCTAGCAAGACCCTAAATGGTGCTCAACTGAATTAAACTACTACGGAGAAAGAACTTTTGGCTATCGTCTATAGTTTTGAGAAATTTCGATCTTATTTACTTGGGACTAAGGTGACAGTTTTCACTGATCATGCTGCAATTCGATATCTCGTCTCAAAGAAGGACTCGAAGCCTAGATTGATTAGATGGGTTCTTTTGCTTCAAGAATTTGAACTAGAGATCAAGGACAGAAAGGGAACTGAAAATTAAGTCATTGATCATCTCTCGTGTTTAAAGAATCCTAATGCTACTTTATTGGATAAGACATTGATAAATGAGTCTTTTCCCGATGAGAAGTTGTTCGGAGTGCAAGAAGAAGAACTGTGGTTTGCAGACATTGTGAACTACCTTGTGAGTTATATCATGCCTCTCGACTTATCTTATGCTCAAAGGAAGAAGTTTCTACATAAAGTAAAGTGGTATATGTGGGATGGGCTGTTTCTTTTTTGACAAGGAGATGACCAAATCATCAGGAGATGTATTCCTTATAGCAAAATGGGGGGATCTTGCGAGATTGCCACTCAACAGCTTATGGAGGACGTTATGATGGAGAAAAGACATCACCATGTATTCTTCAAGTAGATTTCTTTTGGCCGACCATGTTTAAAGATGCTCACCAGTTCGTTTTGAAATGTGATCGATGTCAACGTGTGGGTAATATGTCGAAGAGGGATGAGATGCCTCTTAATGTGCTTCTAGAGGTTGAGATCTTTGATGTTTGGGGAATTGACTTCATGAGGCCATTTGTCTCATCATGCAATAATAAGCATATCTTGTTGGCGGTTGATTACTTGTCGAAATTGGTTGAAGTTAAGGCGTTGCCAAAAAATGATGCGAAAGTGGTGCTTAATTTTCTTCACAAGCAGATATTCACAAGGTTTGTAACTCCAAGAGTCATAATCAGTGATGAGGGGTCGCATTTTTGCAATCACAAGTTCACTGCTATGATGCGAAGGTATAATATGAATCATCACATTGCCACATATTATCATCCTCAAATAAATGGTCAAGCTGAGGTGTCTAACAGAGAGATCAAGCACATTTTAGAGAAGGTTGTATTTCCATCGAGGAAGGATTGGTCTTTAAAGCTTGATGAAGCTATTTGGGCGTATAGAACAGTATTTAAGACTCCATTGGGAATGTCGCCGTTTCAGTTGGTTTATGGTAAGGGGTGTCATTTTCCTGTGGAGCTTGAGCATAAGGCATATTGGGCTTTGAAGAAGTTGAATCTTGACTTGGATGCGGCTGGAAAGAAGAGGATGATGCTTCAATTGAATGAACTCGACGAGTTTCAACTTCAAGCTTATGAGAACAACAAAATGTACAAGGTAAAAGTCAAGAGGTGGCATGATTGGGGTCTAGTGCTCAAATCATTTCTGTCGGGGCAACAAATTCTTTTGTTCAACTCTCGTCTCCGTCTTTTTCCCGGAAAGTTGAAGTCAAGGTGGTCAGGGCCCTTCATAATCAAAACTGTGTTCCCACATGGAGCGGCGGAAATTTTTGAGAATCATCTGGGCCAAGGATTCAAGGTAAATGGCTAGAGGTTAAAGCATTACTATGGTGACATGGCAAACCGCGAGGTGGTTAGTGTCGTTCTATTGTCCATTTGAGCTCGAGGTTCTACGTCGGGCTAGAGACGTAAAAGAAGTGCTTCTTGGGAGGCAACCCAGGTTTGTTGTACATTAGTAGGTAGAGGAAGTAAGAAGAAAGAAGAAAAACATAAAAAATCAGAAAAATAAAAAAATTCAGGGCCAACTTCAGTAGCTAAGCGCGCCCGCGCTAATTAAGCGCGTGACCACGCTGTTTTTCCAATAACCAAGCACGCCCACGCTGATCTAGTGCGCGGTCGCGCCGGTTTTCCAGAGAGTAAGCGCGCCCACGCTGTCCAAGCGCGCGCCCACGCCGGGTCCTGTTCGAAAAAAAAAGGTAATAATAACAACAAAATAAAGAGAAAAATTGGGACTTTTACTCCAAAATCAATTCCAACCCGATTTTTACTCTACTACATCCCATAATTCCCTCTCCCAATCAAAACCATTATTCCCACGATTCCCATAATTAATTCCCACTTCTATTCCATATCAAATTCTCACCTCTCCACCTATAAATACACACACTTATACATAACTTCTCCACCACTTCACAAATTCTCAAACACAAATCTCTCTCAAACACTTAGTTTTTATTTTCTCTTATTCAATCCCAATGGAACCGAAGAGACAAAGAATGCAAGTAGGCAGTAGCACCACCAATTCTTCATCTGCGGGTGGTGTGAGGCCAAGGTTTTCTACTCCTGAGGCTGAAGATGAGTACACGAGGCTTCTCTCGAAGCCTATTGCTAAAGAGCGAGGTTTTCTGCCATCAGGGAAGGATGGTAAGCTGTTGGAGATGATTCTCGAGATGGGCTGGGTTCCTTTTTGTGAGGCTCCTGCTGCTGTGCCTATGAGTGTTGTGCGGGAGTTCTATGCTAATGCTAAGGTGGAGAAGAATGGTTTCTCGGTGGTTAAGGGGATGACTGTAGAGTACATTGCTGATGTGATTACGAGGGTGATTGAGCAGCCCACGAGGAAGCCCGATCAGGACACTTAGAACGATAAGACTCCTGAGGACTTCAACTTGGATCTGATCGTTGTGACTCTGTGTGTGCCTGAGACTCACTGGAAGTTCAAGAGGGGCACTACTGATTACTCCACGTTCCCTGCGTCGTGCATGAACAGGTTTGCACGGGCTTGGAACTTATTTATTTGTGCTAACATCATGCCATCTTCGCATGTGCATGAGATTACTATAGAGCATACTCGTCTACTGTGGGGTATTCTTCAGGGCGATTACATTTATTTGGGGATGGTGATTTATCAGGGGATTTTGAGATTCTTGAAAGGAGGTACCACGGGTGCTATACCCTATGCGTCCGTTGTGACGTAGTTGTGCATGTCAGTTGGTGTTCATTGGCCCGCACATGAGCAGCTGCAGCTTCCCAGTGCTCCTATTGACAGTTCTACACTGTTGAGTATGAAGGAGTGGGGAGGAGGTAAACTTGATTTGAAGGGGTTTGGTTACTCTTTTGACCATCTACCAGGTGGGAGGCCTCATGATCAGATGTATGCGGGTGGAACGCAGCAAACGAGTAAGGCAGTTTGGAGAGCTCAGTTAGGAGAGGAAGCTGGTTCGTCGCCGTAGCAGCAGCAGGAGCAGAGGTTGTAGCTGGTTTGAGTTCGACGCAGTATAGGCATCTAGCGCAGAGGATGGATGCGATGCACGACATCCATAGTCGGTTTGCACATGATCTCACCTAGGCACTTGGGACAGCTTTCAGAGCCACCGGTGTTGACATTCAGTGGCCAGTATTTGGTGAGGACTCTGTGTATCCGCCTCCAGACACACCTGACACTCCACCCGTTGAGGGTGAGGATTCTGATTCGTAGTAGGTATGCCTGAATTCCTTACTATTACCTTCATTGAGGACAGTAATATTTTAATTTTTGGGGTAGTAGTCGAAGGAATATGTTTTGTGTGAGTCACATTTAGTTTGCATATTCATGATAGTTTAGTAAATTTAGTTTGCATATTTTTCCATGTAGTTTTTTTTGGTATGTTTTATGTCGTATTTTGTTCATTTAGTTTCATGCATTTGCATTATAACATGATCCCTTACATGATTTTTCCGATTAATTGGTGATATTAATGCTAGTGTAGTGATGTCATATTTAGTGATATTAAGTCTTATTGAATTGATTTGCATGCTAGAGACAATTGTATTTCACTAAGTCTTATAGATTGCTAGAGTACTAGATCATGATGATGGTTTGTTTATTTGTCGAGGTTTACTCGCTTGTTTATATTTAGAATTTAGGATATTCTCTGAATAATAAAAGGCATGGATATTTAAAAATTGGAGAAAATTAGATTTCATTGCTAGTTGTTGTGGCTAGGTGTCAAATGGCTAGTAGCCGGCTCATATTTTTATGAGTAGTTTAGGGTTGAGCGAGATGCTGCGAAACACACTCGTTCAGAAATTTGAAAAAAAGAAAAGAAAAGAAAAAAATATAGAAAAAAGAAAATATAAAAGAAAAAGAATAAGTGTTATGTATAATTGATCATGAGTGAGCTCTTTAGTACTCGAGTTAATAAGCTTTTAGGGGACTTTGTGCCTAGTGACCTAAGGCTTTTATAGTCTGGGATCCGCTAACTTAACGCTCGCTACATGGGTACAATTGTATAGGTCTTTTGTGGACCTCACTCATTGCACGATCAAATAAGCATTCTTTTGTTGTTTTGTTATTTTGTTGTGAATAAAAGCGTGAATCCAGGTAAAAACTCCGATATAAGAATTGAAGTGTTATAAGTTATTTTGAGTCTAGTTTTTATTCAATTTATAAACTTGCGATTGTTTTGATAAGTAGTGAGTCATGATTGTTGATCTAGTTGCGATAGTATATCTGTAAGCAATTGTACACACGTACATCTCTGGGTTGTAGGTTGATTTGTGAGATTTGATTGATCTTTATGTGAATAACTGTATTTGCTGAGGTGTTGCTTGTTGATTGGTTTAGTTATTCTATGGGGATCGTTCCATTCATTTAGTTGCATTCATTCATTTTAATTTCTTGTTTTGTTTTTGAGTCTGTTTATGCTTGAGGACAAGCATCGATTCAAGTTTGGGGGTATGTTGAGTGGCATTTATGACAATTTATAATTCTCTATTAAGCTTTGAATTGGTGTATTTGTACTCAAGTTATTGGTTTTTTAATGTGTTTTCTAGTGTTTTTTCATTTCAGGCATTAATCTGAGAATCAGGTGAATTAGCATTGATTTGATGCTAATATGGTGTTAAGTTGGTGTCCAAGGAATAAAGCTCGCGAAGACCGGCTCAAATCTACAAGAAAATAAAGAAGTCAAAGTTTTGGAAGAAGACCAGCGCGCCCGCGCTGATCAAGCGCGCAGCCGCGCCCGAACTTCAGAGAGCCAGCGCGGCCGCGCTGATCAAGCGCGCTGTCATGCCAGGTCGGGTTTCAAGAATCCTGTATTGAATAGAAGGCTGATTTCTTGACTTCTCTGCTGATCAGGACTACTATATAAATAACTTTAGGTCGCTTTTAATAAGATATCAATCTAGAGACAGATCAAGGAGAGCCGTAAGAAGACCGTGTTAGCACGATTCAACGAAGATGAAGAAGATCTTGTTTTTACTTATGAATCTTTGTTTTAAGTTGTACTTGGATGCCAGTTTTCTTATTTATGAACCTTACTCTTGTTTTGTACTTGGTTTTATTTATTCGTTATAAAGACTACGTTTATTATACCATGCTTTCATCGGAACCCACGTTGATGATGAGTTCGATTATGGGCTAATCGTTATTGTGGGGTTCTAGCGGATTTATTTATGATTTCTTTAGTTAATTTGTTTCGATGCCTTAGTATGTGGTGATTATATGATAACCTAGTATTGGTTGTGCTTATTCATCTTATGAGCGTCGCGAACTTATAAGATAGTGTGTTAATTCTTAATGAAGCAAAAGTTAATTTAAGATTTAAGAACTTGCCATGCTAGCTTAGGTTCATGTAATTTTTATGCATGATTCGCAGGTAATTTTAACCATCTTACTTGCCCTATGTAATCAAGATAGATAACTTGTGCTTAAAACGTTATGTTGTCAAATTCTATAGACATATAGGGTCTCAACATAATTGGTGTCTATTCAGCTTCTATCTCTTTTGTGGATGTCTGGTAGTATAGTAATTGTACAATGAAAGTTGGTGTTTATCAGTTTCGTGTTATCTGATTAGTGTCATCACCATTGCATGCTAAGGCTATTGAATGAAGTATTTAATAAAGTTAGAATCCCATGTTTATCATATATATTAATTCAGTCAATCTTATTCTCTTAGTTAAAATTGCTAGTTTAATTCTTAGTTATAAACAACCTCAATTTGTTATCGTCTTAGCATTTAATAATAACCATACATTGTTGCTTAAGTGCGTGAATTAATTAGTTAACCAAAGCCAGTCTCTGTGGGAACGAACTAGAAAATATTCTATACTACTTGCGAACTCGTTTACTTGCGTGTAATATTAGCACGTGTTTAGCGACTAACAGTTCGCTTAACTCTCGTTCTTGTTAATCGGTTGAGGGATCATATCTGGGATCTTATTACTTGGGCTTCCCTGAACCTTTATTGATATCTTATATTCCTTTAATGATCCTCTGCTATAATCCTAAAATAAAAATCCTTTTAATTATGTTACCTTATACTTAATCCTTTCGGTATCTGGTGGATTTTTGGGAAAAAACAAAGTGTTCGAATCTGAATTCTGACGACCTTTACATAAACTGATTTACTTTATGAAATATTAATACGATCTCAGAATTTCCATAATAGTACTCTTATATAGTTTGGTATGATAATTTTCCTTAATCAGGATCATCAACAAAAAGTTACTATTTATCAGGGTTTCAAATATTTCCAAAAATTGGGGTTATTATGGTTGTGTATTTTATAGTTGGGCCTAGTGTACTTCTTTTCGAAGTTATACTAGCGGGTTAAGTTTTGAGATTGAGAATTGTTGAAAAGAATTTTGTAAAGAAAGAGAAAAAAATTATTTATGAAATTTGGAATTCTTGTTTCTAGAATTTTAACCTTTAAAGATCTTGGGTGTAGTTTGGGGTCACAGATGCTATATTTCAGTTGCTGGCATTTATTTATTACTTAAACAGGTTAATTTGGATTGAGATTTCATAATGACGACCAAATCCTCTATTCCCGGATTTGGGGGCGTTACATAGTATACTCCAACTTTCGTTGTACATATACCCTACTACCAGACATCCACAAAAGAGATAGAAGTTGAATAGTCATTATGTTGAGACCCTATATGTCTACAGAATTTGACAACATAAAGGTTTAATGAACAAGTTATCTATCTCGATTACATAGGGCAAGTAAGATGGTTAAAATTGTCTATGAATCATGCATAATAAATACATGAACCTATGCTAGCATGGCAAGTTCTAAGCCTCTATATTCACTTTCGCTTCAATAGAGATTAACATGCTATCTTATATGTTATCTATGCATATAAGACGAATAAGCACAACCAATATTAGGATATCAATCAATCACCACACATCAATATATTAAAACAAATTAACTATAGAAATCCGTAACTAAATCCGTTAGAACCCCACGATAACGATTAGTTCATAACCGAACTCATCGTCACCATGGGTTCCAATGAAAGCATGATATAAAACAATATAAGAGTACTAGGGTTCAAAGAAAAATTGAAAATGAGAATCCAAGTATCAACTATATTAAAGAAAACAAAAGTCTTCTTCGCTGTAGCCGTCTCGTGCTCTCTAGGTCTTCTAATGGCTCTCCCTTCGCTCCTTGGCGTTAAAAACATCTTTTTATTGATATATATAGGCTGCACGATTACCAGAACCCTTAATATCTTCAATTTCTACTAAAATCAGGATTCTGGGACAAAAATCGGGGAGGGGCGGCCGTGCTGATTGCGGGGCGGCCGTACTGTTTTGGCAGAAAGTCAGTGCGGGCCGCTGGTTTTGGGGGCGGCCGCGCCTGACTTCTGGACTTTTCTGCAGTTTCTTCTTTTGGCCGTATCTTGAGTTCTACTCGTCAGAATTAGGCAATTCAACTACTCACGCGAAGCTAACAAGATTCTCTATAATTTGGTAATGGCCTTGACTTCAGATTCTTGTGTCTTTTCAGCACATTTTCTTGAGAAGCTTCTTTCTTCCTCAAACTAATGCATGTAATGCAAAAACACAAAAACACATCAAACATACCAGATACTTGAGTCCAAAACTAGTTTAACCCTGAAATGAAGCGTTTCAGGTAGATATAAAATCCACTTATCAAGAGCTGATCGCATCCTTTGCCCTTAGCATAGAAGCTGTAGTGTGCACCAAGTGTAGAGTCGTCTCAGCATCCTCATTGGCCTGTTCAGCTAGAATCTGATATTCTGGAACAGGGTGAGTAAATGCCTCAGTATCAAAAGAGACTGAATCTAGAACAACTTGATATTCTTGCTAAAATAGTTTCTCTTTATCTATATTGTTGGATATATTTGAGATGTCATGTCTAATATGTTTCATGTTTAGTTTTCAGATCTTAACTAACAGGAAATATCATTACTTACTGGAATCAGGACTTACTGGAAGTCAGGACTTAAGGATATCAGGACTTAGATTATCAGAAGATAATATCAGAAGTTGTAAATCAGAACTTAAGTACTGGAGGACTAACAGTTAAGGAAGAAAGCTGATTCACAGGAAAGAAGATCAAGACTAATACAAGAAGAAGATATGCATGGAAAGACTTAGAGGACTAGAAGAATTATATAAGATATCTGATTGATATATTTTAGGAGACAGAATTATATTCCATATCAACTAGAAGTTATCTTGTAACTGTGTGTCTGTATAAATACAAACATTGGTTTGAAGGGTTTTTAGCACATAAACGCAACGAAAACATAAATTTAAATCTTAAAAAAAACCGAAACCCTCCGCAGGATCCATGCGAAAAATAATATTTAATTCGTAGTTCAGTATGTTTACCTTAAGAAGCTTTACGTTAATGGAAAGATGGAGGTCTTTAATAGCGATCCAAGAACGATGAACGGAAATCTCTAGCAGCTGCTCCTCAACTGTGAAGCACTCCACCGGTATCCACCAAGAGTACAATGTGATGGAGGAGGAAGAGGTTGAGAGAATTAGTTGCCTCCCTCTTGTTCTACTTTAGAATTAGGGTTAATTATTTGGGTTTAGGCAAATAGGGTTTATAATAGTATATTTATAGACAAAATTTTCAGCTGAAAATTTTCCATAAAATAGTATTACTATTAACCCTTTAATTGATTATTCTTATTAACCAATTAACTAATAATTAAAACACCTTTTAATCATTAATCCCTTTTCTAAACACTTTAGAAAAATAATTCTCTCACTTGATTTAATTTCCAAAATTAAATTCTTAATTAATAATATTAAGAATTAATTAAATCTCATTTAATCAATTATTAAATCTGTTAATTAATTATTTATTTCACAAATAAATAATTACCAGCCATTATTAATTAATTCCTCCACCATTAAATCATTCTCTTTTATGGTGTGACCCTGTAGATTCAATATTAAGCCGGTAGTAGAAATAAATAATAATAAAACTATTTTATCATTATTTATATAAATTCTCTAATTCACTAAATATGATTAATTAATAAATTAATCATATTTATTCTACATCGTGAGGGATACTTCTCAGCATATCGCGACTATCCGAATAATACGAATTCACTGCTTAACTTACCAAGAACCTATTCAGTGAGTAGTTACCGTACAATCAATTCCTTCTACCATGCAATGTCACGATTAAATAAAAGGCATGGAACTTGTGTCAAGCCTATCTTATTTAATCATTTGCTTTCCCATTCACTATGCTTAGTTCTATTTAATGTAAATTAGAAACTCCTTTCTAATTTCATTCACTCTGGCCAGAGATTCCTGAACTAGCATAAGTAGATCAGCATTGAACATTCTCTTCCTTCACTAGAAGGGTTAGATCCTTTATTGATCATACACTATCTTCGTGTACAAATTCCTATACCCAGTAGAGCCCTTATAATTGTCCCTGGAGACTAAGAACTAAACCAAAGCATAGTTCAGTGTACACAAGATGACTATGATGACCTCAAGTCTAAGGATACTTGTACAACTATCACTATGTAAACAACTGCTGACATGTGAGTGAACTCCATCAGTTGTTCAGCTGTGTGAGTCATGTTCAGTGAACTTATTCTATAATAAGCACCTACATACTAGCTATAGTGTCACCACACAAATGTCTATGTGAACAGACATCCTTCATAATGAAGCAAGCATAGTATGTACCGATCTTTGCGGATTACTAATTACCAGTTAGTAATCCTATGACCAGGAAATATTTAAGTTTAGAGTTATCATCTTTTAGGTCTCATTATTATGATCTCATCATAATCCATAAAAAGCTTTACTCTAAACTATGGTATATCTTATTTAAACACTTAAATAGAAAATGCCCGCAATAAAACCAAAACAAGTCTTTTATTAATATCAATGAAATCAGAACAGATTACATAAAAGTTATTCCTAAATCATCATACATGATTGGACTTAGGACACATCTCTTTCAAGGTTTACTCTATAAGAGTTACGATCATCGAAAAGATCATATATTATAACCTAGCAGCTCTCGTGATATTTGTTCATCACTGAGAGAGAACAGTTCCATTGTAACAGAGTTTTTTATATCGAATACATCTGTTTTCTGTTACTTGTGCTTTAAATCGATTTGATTGTATTCTACACTGTATTCAACCCCCTTCTACAGTATGGTATGACCTAACAAGTGGTATCAGAGCCTCTCTGTTAACACACATATAGTAAAGATCCAAAACAATCATGTCTGAAGAAGCAGAAAATCCAACCAAGCCCGCCAAAACTGAATAAACTCCAAAGACTCAAACCCATAGTCGATATGAGACTATCAGGGTTCCCATACTAAGACCTTCTGAGTATCCCATATGGAAAGTGAAGATGGTTATGTTTCTGGAAGCTACAGATCCAGAATACCTTGACAGAATTTATGAAGGACCGCATAAGCCAACCAAGCTCTCTGTTGTAGTTGTAGATCAGCCAGCAAAGACCATACCAAAGGAGAAAAGTGAATACACAGCTGAAGATATCTCATCTATTGCCAAGGATGAAAAGGTAAGGCATTTGCTGCATAGTGCCTTTGATAATGTCATGTCAAATAGGGTAATTCAATGCAAGACTGCAAAGGAGATATGGGATGCTTTGGAGACAAGGTGTTAGGGAACTGATGCAATCAAGAAAAACAGGAGGACTATACTCACTCAAGAGTATGAGCACTTTGACTCAAAAAGTGATGAGTCATTAACTGACTTATATGACAGGTTTGTCAAACTCTTGAATGATCTGTCACTGGTGGACAAGGAATATGACATTGAAGATTCAAATCTAAAATTCCTTTTAGCTCTTCCTGAAAGTTAGGATTTGAAAGCTACTATTATAAGAGATAACTATGCTTTTGATGAAACTACTCTTGATGAAATTTATGGAATGCTCAAGACTTATGAACTTGAGATGGATCAAAGAAGCAAGAGACATAGGAGAAAGTCAAGAACAGTTGCTCTTAATGCTGAGGAGGAATCCCCCAAAGTGGTCGTCTCAAAGAAAGGAAAAGGAAAGGCTCTCATCATAAAGTCTGATTCAAAATCATTAAGTTCTGATGATCATGATTTAGAAACTGAAAGTCTACCTGAAGTAGATGCTGATGAAGAGATGATGAAGTTGTGTGCTCTTATGGTGAAGGGTATCACAAAGATAGCCTACAGGAAATTCAGAAGAGGAAAGAAGTTTTCCAGGAAAGGTAGAAGTTCTGATAAGAAGGGCTTCTAGAAAATCTGAAGGCAAAGGAGGAAAGTCTGACAGAGGAGATTACTCAAATGTCAAATGCTACAACTGTGGTGAGAAAGGCCACATATCTCCTGACTGCAAGAAAGGAAAGAGTGATAAAGGCAAGACTCTTGTCACAAAGAAGAAAAGTTGGACAGACACCTAAGAATCTGAAGATGAGGAGAACTATGCCTTGATGGCAAATGCTGATAGTAGTTCTGATGCTGGTGAGTTAAAAGTACCTCAAACAACTTATGCCTTTTATACTGATGATATTAATGAGTTGCGATTATATCTTAAAACCATGTTTATTAGCTATAGAGATCAAACTTTAACATGCGAAAGATTAACTTCTGAAAATCTTGCTTTTAAAAAGAGGAATGATTATTTAGAAAAAGAGTTAGTTATGTTCCATCAAACTTAGAAGGATAGAGATGATGCTTTCTATGTTAGAGATGAAGTGCTAAAAATGAATAAATCTCTAAAAACTGAGTCAGAAAAGGAGAGAGAGATTATCAGGACTTGGACTAACTCTGGCAGAGCAACTCGTGATATACTAAGTAGTGGAAACTGGAAAGAGGGCTTAGGTTATAGAGATGAGAAAAGTGAAAAAGGAACTGAACAAGTTAAGCCAATTATTGTTAAACAGACTACTAAGCCAAAGGTAAATCCTGTTAAATTTGTAGCTAAAACTGTAAAGTCTGGTTCTGAAAAGATGAAAGATATTGAGACAGAAGTGACAGCAGAGTCAACTTCTGACAAATTAGAACAGGATAAACCAACTGAAGTTAACATAGGCTTAATGACAAAGAAGCAGATTAAACATAAGCTGAAAGAGATTATCAGTGTAAACAAGGTAAAGGTAGCTAGGAAAAATAGGAATGGATAGGAAGGTGTGAATAAAAGTACCAAATATATGTCTGTTCCTAATGCTCCTAGAAAGAAATGCTATAACTGTGGAAACTCTAACCATCTGACTTCTTTTTGCAGGAAGAATAAGAATATAAACTCATTACCTTCTAAGTCAGGAGTTAAGAGTTAGTCTGTTAAATTTAAGCCACAAAATCCTTGTTTTCATTGTGGTAGTATATGGCATTCCATTTATACTTGTAAGGAATATCATAGTTTGTACTATGATTATTATCAGATCAAACCTTCTTTGAAGAAAGTTGTTTTAATTTCTTCTAGTGTAAAGTATGATGCAAAGTATGATACTGTTAATACTGATAAGAAAATTGTTAGCATAAACTCTGATGTTAAATCCGCTGCAAATGTTAACAAACTTAAAAAGACCAAAGGATCCATGCAAGTCTGGGTCCTTAAAACTAACCACTAGTGGTCTTTGTGATTGCAGGGCAACAGGATGAACATCCTAGTTCTGGACAATGGATGTTCAGGACATATGACTGGAAATAATTTTGTGGAGAAAGTTGGCCCAGATGTTTCTTATGGAGATGGAAACATTGGAAAAACTCTGGGATATGGAAAAATCAATCTTGGGAATGTCATCATTGAAAAAGTAGCTCTTGTCTCAGGACTTAAACATAATTTGTTGAGTATAAGTCAAATCTGTGACAGAGATTATCATGTGGATTTCTTTGAAGAACACTGTGAAGTTATAAGTAATTCAACAGGCAAAGTGGTTCTGAAAGGATACAGGCATGATAACATTTATGAAGCCAGACTTTCAACAAGTACTGATAGTTCTGCAATCTGTCTGTTAAGTAGAGTATCAATTGAAGAAAGCTGGAATTGGCACAAGAAACTCTCTCATTTAAATTTCAACAATATAAATGAGCTTGTAAAGAAAGATCTTGTGAGAGGACTGCCAAAAACAGTATTTGCTCCTGATGGCCTTTGTGATCCATGTCAGAAGGCAAAACTAAGAAAATCTTCTTTCAAGAGCAAAACTGAGTCATCAATTCTTGAGCCTTATCACCTACTGCATGTTGATCTATTTGGTCCAGTAAATGTCATGTCTATTGCAAAGAAGAATATGCTATGGTTATAGTGGATGAGTTCACAAGGTACACTTGGGTGTACTTCTTGCACAAGAAGACTGAAGCTGCATCTACCCTAACTGATCATGTCAGACAGCTGGATAAATTGATCAAAGATTCTGTTAAAATCTTAAGGAGTGATAATGGCACTGAGTTCAAGAATTCAATCATGGTAGAGTTCTGCAAAGATCATGGAATCAAAGATGAATTTTCTGCACCTGGAACTCCACAGAAAAATGGAGTTATAGAAAGAAAGAACAGGACTCTCATTGAAGCTGCACGAACAATGCTTGATGAAGCAAAGCTATCAACCTATTTTTGGGCTGAAGCTGTGCAGACTGCCTGTTTTACACAAAATGCTACACTTATAAACAAGCATGGAAAAACACCATATGAGATGGTAAAGAAGAAGAAGCCAAATCTGAAATACTTTCATGTATTTGGTTGTAAGTGTTTTGTTCTTAAGACTCATCCTGAACAGCTGTCCAAATTTGATCTAAAAGCTGATGAAGGAATTTTTCTTGGATATCCACTTTCCACAAAAGCCTTCAGAGTCTATAATTTGAGAACAAGTGTTACGACCGGCATTTTATGTAATATTATTTGTGAATAATATTAAGTTAAATAAAAATATATTCAATGCTTGTACGTTTGTGTGAGTGAAAATTTCTGCATTTTAAATTTGCTCTGGGTAGTATATGATTTTTCAAAGCAAGAATTTATTTAATTTCTTTATTTTTGATTTATAAGGAATATTCTAAGCTTTGGAAAAATTTTCTTTTAAAAGACATTTTATACACAAATTTTGAAAATGATTTTATAAAGTCTCTAAAAATCCAAGTTATTTTATGGTATAAATTTTATAATTTTTGAACTTGTACTTTATTATATAAAAATAAATCTTTGGAAATTAGTTGCTTAATAATTATCAAATTACATGAATAACCTTGCATGCAAATTCTCTTCTATTTAACCAAAGGGCTAAAGAGTCAATAACCACCCCACTAACTCACAATTTGCTAGCCAAATTACCTCCTTGACCTTGCATGCAAACTTGCCTAACTTTAGCTAGAGGGTTACTCTTGTAATTTCTCACATCCACTCACTTGTGGGCAAATAAAAACCAAACAATCATGATGATCACTCCACCATTTCTACATTTTTTCTCCCTCTCCTCTCCCTCCTCCCACCTTTCCTCTCGGCTTTTTGCCGAAGCCCTACCCCCTCCCCTTTTCTTCATTCCACATTCAAGTTTCCACCTCCCATACAAGTAAATATTACTTCCTATATCATGATCATTTATATTCCAAAGAGTTTTGAGTAAAAAGTTTAAGTTTTAAAGTTGCATGTTAAGGTTTTAGTGAAACTCAAAATACAATCTTGATTCTTATGGATTTAAGGTTGTTTTTGAGAGGACTACAATGAATGGATAAGTGCCAAGTCATGAGAAGGAAAATCTTGATGATTTAATGGCCATTTCCATCCATTTCATTCGGCCATGACCATATGGGAGCCGAATGAATGGTCCTTGAAATCATTCTTGTTGTTTTGATCAATTTTTGCATGTTTATGTGATAATGACTTAAATTTTGTGGTGATAATTTGATAAAACTCCTTGCATGCTAAGTGATCATCTAGGTATACCTTATGCTAGGCTTGCATGTCAATTTTAAGATGGAATATATGTAGAAAATGGGTTGTTTTGGGTTGAAAAACCCGAAGGCATGCATGCATGTGGAATTCTCTTAGTTTGTTGTAAGATTTTGATCATTTGGAAAAGATTTTGTTAGTGAGCCTTAATTTCAGTAGGAATAATGTGATAATATGGATTTATGCTTCTTGTTGCATGGTAATAATTTGTGGTTATCTTTTATAAAAATATATATCATGTTGTTTCAAAAGCATAAAGGTTTATGAGTTGTAAAGAGTAGTCTCTTTTATTTTGCCATAGTTGCACCATAGGTAAGGATGATCTCACCAAGGGTATTTTGAGAAAAAAAAAGAGTTAGTTCAGTAGAACACCAAGTATAGGTCTTGGTTTAAGTATTTAGTTGTTGATAATTGGGTTTGTCAAGTCAAAACCTTGGAAAATGAGAGTTATAGTTTCTGCAGAAAAATCAGTTTAGTACCCTGAGTTTAGAGTGAGTTTTGACCATGTCATTGATGTGCACTTTGAGGCCCAAGCCACCAGAAGTTAGTATGGGGAGTATATAATAGGTTTTAGGAGTTGGTTGGAGGTTTGCATGTCATTTGGTTAGGTGCACAAGTAGAATAACAAAATCTGTCCAGCAGGGGACAGTTTTGTTGCAACTTGGATATAGGGAGATTTGGCCATGTCATGGGTAGGCCCTCATTAGGCCCAATTGGGCCTTAGTTAGAGGGTATGTCAGAGAAGTTTTTCCAACCATAGTTCATAGGATATGAGCTAGAACCATGTGTCACAAGTTAATTCAAGTCAGGGCATTTTCTGCCCAGAAAAACAGGGGAACCTTGGACTTTTAGCTTAGGCCCAAGAAGGCCCAAGCCAGGCCTTTGAGCCACATCAAGCTTGTGAGATGCCCTTAGGTCAGGAGAGTCTTGTGTAAAAATTTTGAAGAAAAACTTGTAGTTTAAGAGTGTCTAATGCACTCAAGAAACCTTAGTTACCATTCTGAAATTTGCACCAGTGAGCACTTTCACTTATCACATAGTTTTAGGACACTTAGAAGTGAGTATAAGGTCGACCACCATAGTTGTAAGATAGTATAAGGTCAGTAGAACAAAAGGCACAAGTGAGGGTCAATAGGTTTTGGATAATTTAGGAAAGGCACATTGAGTTAGGAAGCCCAAATTTGAAGACTTTGTTTAGTTAGTGACCAAGTAACTTAAGTGGTGAGTCGAGATCATCCAAGCCTAGTGTGGCATTATGGTGTATATGATGTTATTTGGTATTAATATACGATATGTGATTATGTGGCTACGTGTGTACATTTGAAAATATAAATGTTGGATATGAATTAAGTGTGTATAGGCCTAAGTGCCATCCATGTTTAATTTCGGGTTGTAAATAGGTTAAGATGGAAAGAATATATTATAATGAGGATTATTATTATTTATGTAGGATCTCGAGACGAGGGAAAACTTGCCATAAAAGTCGAGTGAAGCTCCAGTTGTTGCTCCTACCAGTCAGACCAGACCAGTCTATCTCAAGGCAAGTGATTCAACTTGACCTTCGTATTTACTGTAAACAGTTCATATATATATCGATGCAATTATCCTGAGTCATTTTGATATATTTAAATCAAGCGTATCTTTTGTTTATCTTTGAGTTACATAGAGATGCCATGAACCCTCGAGTACGTATTGCAAGTAGTTCAAAAGTCTTTCATGATAGTTTAATGCCATGATAAAATAGAGATTTGTTATAATACCTTATTGATCCTTTTGATTATCATGCTATTGATCCCTGAGAAATCTTGATATTGCACCCTGATGCTTTGATTCAACTCTTGAAATAACCTCGATAGAAACTTTATCTTGATACCTAAAAGCCAATCATTTCTTAAATTCATTCATGATTGTTTGATAATCCTATCCTTACCCTAAAAGCTTGATACCCTGTTATATCTTGAGCTGATGATCGCTTTCTTTATATTTTAACCCCTCTATCCTATTGGAACCAGTGATGCTTATCTTCTTGATGTTCTAATACCTATACCTTGTCTACAACCATTGCTTTAAGCCTAGTTTGGCATTACTCTTTCATATTATCCAATAGCCTTGCTCAATTTCCTTGTCAAAGTTCTTGTTTATGGAAACCTCTCAATTACCCTAATATAGTAAAGTCTAGTGGATCATGGCCCTGAGATTTAGTGTCATATTTCCAGTGTTTCAAGTTGATCTATAATCCCCTGATAAAAAAAAAGTGATTTCAGTCAAAAGAGATTTTGTCATAAATCGGCATCAGTTTTCAAAATGAATAAAAGGTGGATTTTTCAGTCCCAAAGGGGGACAAATGTTTTCTTGAATGGTGGATCTGGACTGAGACGCGAGTCCTTTCCACACTTATATTAGGCTTAAAAGTTGCCTAGGGATTCCCAATAATGTTTTAGAACCCAGCGAGGTTCGGGATTACTTCGCGGCTGATCACCGGCTGTAATCCGTAGCGTCATAAAATGATTTTGATTAAGAATGGTTTTAAAATTTGTTTTGATGCAAGCAAAATGATGCCAACTCACATATGTTTTATCTCTCGATTATCATTGATTATGTCATTCCATTGTCATTCCTAAAGGTATATCTCGATTTATGCTTTGCGTTGTACTATTAGCACTTGTTGAGCTTTTGGCTCACTTCTTGCTTTACCCTGATATTACAGCTAGCAGCCATGGTTAGATTCAAGCAGACTGCCCGTAAGACCTGTGATGCTGACGCTTATGTTCGAGCTCAGGTAGAATAAGTAATAATAGTTGTGTGAGGACTCGGTATTTGTAATCAGATGTAATAGTTGGTAGTGTTGGGCTGTTTCAAACCCTAAACTGTAAGATCTTGGATTTTGGTTGTGTAATACTCTTTAAAATGATGTAATAGCTATAATTATTTTGCTATTTAAGTTGGGGGTGTGACAGGTTTTGGTATCAGAGCTACGGTTTAGAGTCCCTGAACAGCCCAAATAGGTTATAGGATTTGTGTGTAGGTTATAGATATTATGCGAGAGAGTAGGTTAAGTAGATTATTATTAATACTCCTCTTATTGGTTGTCAGCAAAGGGCGCATTCCTCGTCATCCTCTGGATCGGACGACACTATTGCTTTCTCCGTGTATGCTGAGTTGAGGCGCGAGTTCGACATGCTTCAGGGCAAGTACGACCGACTGATAGACCGACTGAAGAACGTGTATCCGGACAGCCGAAACTATGAAGGGAAGCCCAAGGAGCAGATGATTGCGAGACTTGAGACCTTGGTTGGGTACGTCAACACTAAGCTTGAGGAGATGCCAGCGCACCGGGACCGTACCAGCCAGTATGTCATTCAGATGGTGGCGGATGAGCTCCAGAGCATTGTGAAGACGCTTCGAGAGGAAAAGACTACCAAGCCCCGTTCAGATGGAGTGGAGCCTTAGTTCTTTCCATTTACCTTTCATGTTGTTGTACTATCAGACTCTATGGAATCCCCAGTTGTTTCCGTCTTTCCTTTAAATAAGCCTGTTATTTCTAGAATCAGACTATGTCCCAATCCTATGTACTGTGACCTTTAAAAATTTCAATAATTATGTGCTATTGTTCCATTTGCTCTTAACTGTTATTTTATGTTTTTATCATCATATCTGCTTAATTTGGAAACTTGACCCCATATGTCAATGAGAATGCCATGCGATACCCTCGAATCATTTTATCATTCATATCTGTTATGACACAACTCTTATTTCAGGATCATGCCTCCCAAAAAGAAGAACCCAACAACCACCTTCACCACAGACCCAAACATTCTTCAACTACTGGAAACCTTGCAACAGCAAACCAATGCTATAGCTCAACAACAACTAACTCTTCAACAACGAATTGAAAACCAAGATAACCGTGAGCCATATCAACCACCTGAACCACCAGTACCACCAAGACAAATTGTCACTTTCAAGGCTTTTCAGAATGTGAATCCACCTGTATTTCATGATACCACTGATCCAGTGATAGCAAACACATGGATCAAGGAGATGGAAAGGGCTTTTGAGTTGGTACAGTTAGGGGACGATCAGAAGACGCTGTATGCCACTTACTTCTTGAAGGGAGAAGTCATTTATTGGTGGGAATCAGTAAAAGCTATGGAAGTCACTCAGCAGATTTCTTGGGAGAGATTTAAGAAGTTATTTCTGGACAAGTATTACCCTAAGTACATGCAGAATCAGATGGAGCTAAAATTTCTTGAGTTAAAACAAGGGAACATGACTGTACTGGAATATGAGAAGAAGTTCACTGAGTTGTCAAGGTTTGTGACAAAGTATACCAGCACTGAGGAGGAAAAAGCAAAGAAATTTCAGCAAGGATTGGAGCCTTGGATCAGAGATAGGGTGGCTATGTTTGAGCTTGAGACTTATGTGGGAGTAGTACAGAAAGCTGCTCTAATTGAGAATAATGGGATGCAGTCAAGGAAAGAGAGGGATAACAAGAAGAGGAAGGTTCCATTTTATGGAGAAAAGTCTGAAGCTGGAAGTTCGCAAGATCGGAATGTAAAGAGGATTGGTTTCCAGAAGGGCGGAAATTTTCAAAGGAAAGGAAATTTGGGCAAAAGGCAAGAATCAAAAGGGAACAATCAGGCAGGCCAAGGGCAAGTTGGAGAAAACAGGTTCCAAAGGCCAGAATGCAAGCACTGTGGCAGAAGGCACCCCGGAGTATGCAATAAGCTGAGTATGACCTGTTATAGGTGCAATCAGAAGGGACATTTGGCCAATGAGTGCAAGATGCCGAAGCCAGGAGTTACGTGCTACAAATGTGGGAAGACTGGACACATGGCTAGGGAGTGTAAGGCAACAGGACCAGTCAGAGCTCTGATGAACGTGGCAAGTACCAGTGCAAGCGTGCCAGCTGAGGTATTGGCATTACCTCCACCACCCACACCAGCCCCGCAAGCAACAGCAAGGACATTTGACCTAAAGATGAAAGATGCTGTTCAGAATTCTGAGGTGATAGCAGGTACACTTTTACTCAATAATGTCAAAGCCAAAGTATTGATTGATTCGGGAGCCACAAGATCTTTCATATCAGAATCCTTTGTTGATAAGATCCAATGTGATAAAACGGTTATGAGCGAGGTAGTAAATGTGGTAATTGCGAACCAAGAGAAGATTCCTGTGAATCAATTTTGTCCAAAATGTGAGATTGATATTTCGGGATATAAGTTCTCGGCCGACTTGATACTCTTCAAGCTGGGAGAATTTGATATAATCTTAGGAATGGATTGGTTAGGAAAGAATAGCGCGCAGATAAATTGTAAGACCAAGAGAGTGAATTTAAAGACGAAGAGTGGAGAGAAGGTAGTATTTAAGGGACAGAGGCAAGAGCGACTATTTCTTACAATTATTCAGGCTAAGAAGTTACTTAGAAAAGGTTGTGAGTCGTTCCTAGCATATGTAGTGGATTCAGAGAGAGGCAGCCTCAGCATGGAAGATATTCCTGTAGTTAATGAGTTCCCCGATGTGTTTCCCGACGAACTACCAGGCTTACCACCAGATCGACAAATTGAGTTCGAGATCAACCTTGCTCCAGGCACGGAACCAGTTTCAAAGGCTCCGTATAGGATGGCACCAGCAGAAATGAAAGAGTTGGCGAGCCAGCTACAAGAATTATTGGATAAGGGAGTGATACGACCAAGTACATCGCCATGGGGAGCACCTGTTCTCTTTGTAAAGAAGAAAGATGGGAGTATGCGTCTATGCATAGATTACCGGGAGTTGAATAAAGTAACGATCAAGAACCGCTACCCGCTACCAAGGATAGATGACCTTTTTGATCAGTTAAAGGGAGCAAAATGTTTTTCGAAGATTGACTTGAGATCGGGATACCATCAATTAAAGATCAAGGAAGAAGATATTCCCAAGACCGCATTTAGGACCAGATATGGGCATTATGAATTCCTAGTAATGCCGTTTGGTTTGACCAACGCTCCGGCCGCATTCATGGATCTGATGAATCGAGTATTTAAGAAGTATTTGGATAAATTTGTCGTGGTATTTATTGATGACATCCTTATTTATTCTAAATCGGAAGAAGAACATATGCAGCATCTCTGGATAGCCTTGGAGATACTCCGACAAGAGAAGTTGTATGCCAAGTTTACCAAATGTGAGTTTTGGTTAAAGGAAGTTCAATTTTTGGGGCATGTTATTGGAAATGATGGAATTAAAGTGGATCCGGCGAAGATTGATGCAGTTATGAGTTGGGAGAGGCCAAGGACTCCTACGGAAGTGCGAAGTTTTCTAGGATTGGCCGGATACTATAGAAGATTCGTCAAGGATTTCTCGAAAATCGCCACACCATTGACTAAGTTAACCAGAAAGAATCAAAAGTTTGAATGGAGTGCAGAATGTGAAAATAGCTTTCAAGAGTTAAAACAGAAGTTGGTAACAGCTCCGGTGTTAGTACTTCCAGATGATCAAGGGAATTTTGTAATATTCAGCGATGCTTCACATAAGGGTTTGGGTTGTGTGTTGATGCAACACAGTAAGGTAATAGCATATGCGTCAAGACAGTTGAAGCCACACGAGTTAAAGTATCCGACGCATGACTTGGAATTAGCCGCCATAGTGTTCGCACTCAAGATTTGGAGACACTATCTCTATGGAGAAAAGTGTGAAATCTACACGGATCACAAGAGTTTAAAATACATTTTTACTCAGAAAGAGCTCAATATGAGGCAGAGGAGATGGCTGGAATTGATTAAGGACTATGACTGTTCGATAAATTACCATCCTGGAAAGGCGAACGTAGTGGCCGATGCGCTGAGTCGGAAGGAAAGATTGAATGCAATGATAACATCAAAAGAGTTATCTGAAGAAATCGGAAAATTTGAATTGGAACTTTGTGCTTATGGGAAAGTCAAAGAAGTTTGTCATGCAATGACCTTTCAGCCAACACTACTGGAAAAGATAAAGAAGTATCAAGAGGAAGTAATGGAAAAAGAGAAAAATCAGTTATCTGGAGAAGAGATTAATACTAAAAGGGATGAGCAAGGAATACTAAGGTTTTCATCCAGAATATGGATTCCCCATGTATCTGAATTAAGAATGAGATCCTCCATGAAGCCCACCATTCGAAATTTTCAATCCACCCGGGAAGCACCAAGATGTATCAAGACTTAAAGAAGAACTTTTGGTGGCCAAATATGAAAAGAGACGTGGCAGAATGGGTTGCGAAGTGCTATACTTGTCAGAAAGTAAAGGCAGAACATCAACGACCAAGCGGATTAATTCAGCCCCTGAAGATTCCAGAATGGAAATGGGAAAATATCGCTATGGACTTTATAGTAGGACTACCGCGAACAAAGTCCGGACATGACGCAATATGGGTTATAATTGATCGTCTTACGAAGTCGGCGCATTTCCTTCCAATAAATGAGAAGTCGTCACTGGACAAGTTGGTTCATCTGTATGTGCACGAAATCGTATTAAGGCATGGAGTACCTGTATCAATAGTTTCAGACAGAGATCCCCGATTTAACTCAAGATTCTGGAAGCAATTCCAGGAATGTCTTGGCACGAAGTTGAATATGAGCACGGCGTATCACCCGCAGACTGATGGCCAGAGTGAAAGAACAATTCAAACAATTGAAGACATGTTACGCAGTTGTGCAATCGATTTTGCTGGAAGTTGGGACGACCACCTGCCATTAATTGAATTTTCATATAACAACAGCTATCATTCCAGTATCGGCATGCCACCATATGAAGCTTTGTACGGGCGAAAATGTAGATCACCAACAAGTTGGGATGAAGTAGGAGAAGGAAGAATTCTCGGCTCAGAATTGGTACAACAGTTGCATGACTCAGTCAAGTTAATTCAGAAAAGGTTGCTTGCTGCTCAAGATAGACAGAGGAAGTATGCGGATCCAGCGCGTAAGGATGTTCAATTCCAAATTGGCGAAGCTGTGTTGCTAAAAGTGTCACCTAGGAAAGGGTTGATAAGATTTGGCAAGAAAGGAAAGTTAGCACCTAGATACGTAGGTCCTTTTGAGATTTTGAGTCAAGTAGGAAAGGTGGCCTACGAGTTGGCCTTACCACCTCAGTATCAACATGTGCATAACGTGTTCCATGTGTCGTTGCTTAAGAAGTACAATCCTGACGCTAGCCATGTGATAGAATATGAACCTGTAGAAATTCAGGCAGACCTGTCATTTGTGGAGCAACCGGTTAAAGTACTCGACTGGCAAGTAAAGAGTCTTAGAAATAAATCAGTAAAGTTAGTGAAAGTACTTTGGAGGAACCCTAAGGTCGAAGAGTCGACTTGGGAGTTAGAGTCTGATATGCGTTCCCGGTATCCTCATCTGTTCTCTTAGATTCTGGGGACAGAATCCCTTAAGGGGGAGAGGATGTTACGACCGGCATTTTATGTAATATTATTTGTGAATAATATTAAGTTAAATAAAAATATATTCAATGCTTGTACGTTTGTGTGAGTGAAAATTTCTGCATTTTAAATTTGCTCTGGGTAGTATATGATTTTTCAAAGCAAGAATTTATTTAATTTCTTTATTTTTGATTTATAAGGAATATTCTAAGCTTTGGAAAAATTTTCTTTTAAAAGACATTTTATACACAAATTTTGAAAATGATTTTATAAAGTCTCTAAAAATCCAAGTTATTTTATGGTATAAATTTTATAATTTTTGAACTTGTACTTTATTATATAAAAATAAATCTTTGGAAATTAGTTGCTTAATAATTATCAAATTACATGAATAACCTTGCATGCAAATTCTCTTCTATTTAACCAAAGGGCTAAAGAGTCAATAACCACCCCACTAACTCACAATTTGCTAGCCAAATTACCTCCTTGACCTTGCATGCAAACTTGCCTAACTTTAGCTAGAGGGTTACTCTTGTAATTTCTCACATCCACTCACTTGTGGGCAAATAAAAACCAAACAATCATGATGATCACTCCACCATTTCTACATTTTTTCTCCCTCTCCTCTCCCTCCTCCCACCTTTCCTCTCGGCTTTTTGCCGAAGCCCTACCCCCTCCCCTTTTCTTCATTCCACATTCAAGTTTCCACCTCCCATACAAGTAAATATTACTTCCTATATCATGATCATTTATATTCCAAAGAGTTTTGAGTAAAAAGTTTAAGTTTTAAAGTTGCATGTTAAGGTTTTAGTGAAACTCAAAATACAATCTTGATTCTTATGGATTTAAGGTTGTTTTTGAGAGGACTACAATGAATGGATAAGTGCCAAGTCATGAGAAGGAAAATCTTGATGATTTAATGGCCATTTCCATCCATTTCATTCGGCCATGACCATATGGGAGCCGAATGAATGGTCCTTGAAATCATTCTTGTTGTTTTGATCAATTTTTGCATGTTTATGTGATAATGACTTAAATTTTGTGGTGATAATTTGATAAAACTCCTTGCATGCTAAGTGATCATCTAGGTATACCTTATGCTAGGCTTGCATGTCAATTTTAAGATGGAATATATGTAGAAAATGGGTTGTTTTGGGTTGAAAAACCCGAAGGCATGCATGCATGTGGAATTCTCTTAGTTTGTTGTAAGATTTTGATCATTTGGAAAAGATTTTGTTAGTGAGCCTTAATTTCAGTAGGAATAATGTGATAATATGGATTTATGCTTCTTGTTGCATGGTAATAATTTGTGGTTATCTTTTATAAAAATATATATCATGTTGTTTCAAAAGCATAAAGGTTTATGAGTTGTAAAGAGTAGTCTCTTTTATTTTGCCATAGTTGCACCATAGGTAAGGATGATCTCACCAAGGGTATTTTGAGAAAAAAAAGAGTTAGTTCAGTAGAACACCAAGTATAGGTCTTGGTTTAAGTATTTAGTTGTTGATAATTGGGTTTGTCAAGTCAAAACCTTGGAAAATGAGAGTTATAGTTTCTGCAGAAAAATCAGTTTAGTACCCTGAGTTTAGAGTGAGTTTTGACCATGTCATTGATGTGCACTTTGAGGCCCAAGCCACCAGAAGTTAGTATGGGGAGTATATAATAGGTTTTAGGAGTTGGTTGGAGGTTTGCATGTCATTTGGTTAGGTGCACAAGTAGAATAACAAAATCTGTCCAGCAGGGGACAGTTTTGTTGCAACTTGGATATAGGGAGATTTGGCCATGTCATGGGTAGGCCCTCATTAGGCCCAATTGGGCCTTAGTTAGAGGGTATGTCAGAGAAGTTTTTCCAACCATAGTTCATAGGATATGAGCTAGAACCATGTGTCACAAGTTAATTCAAGTCAGGGCATTTTCTGCCCAGAAAAACAGGGGAACCTTGGACTTTTAGCTTAGGCCCAAGAAGGCCCAAGCCAGGCCTTTGAGCCACATCAAGCTTGTGAGATGCCCTTAGGTCAGGAGAGTCTTGTGTAAAAATTTTGAAGAAAAACTTGTAGTTTAAGAGTGTCTAATGCACTCAAGAAACCTTAGTTACCATTCTGAAATTTGCACCAGTGAGCACTTTCACTTATCACATAGTTTTAGGACACTTAGAAGTGAGTATAAGGTCGACCACCATAGTTGTAAGATAGTATAAGGTCAGTAGAACAAAAGGCACAAGTGAGGGTCAATAGGTTTTGGATAATTTAGGAAAGGCACATTGAGTTAGGAAGCCCAAATTTGAAGACTTTGTTTAGTTAGTGACCAAGTAACTTAAGTGGTGAGTCGAGATCATCCAAGCCTAGTGTGGCATTATGGTGTATATGATGTTATTTGGTATTAATATACGATATGTGATTATGTGGCTACGTGTGTACATTTGAAAATATAAATGTTGGATATGAATTAAGTGTGTATAGGCCTAAGTGCCATCCATGTTTAATTTCGGGTTGTAAATAGGTTAAGATGGAAAGAATATATTATAATGAGGATTATTATTATTTATGTAGGATCTCGAGACGAGGGAAAACTTGCCATAAAAGTCGAGTGAAGCTCCAGTTGTTGCTCCTACCAGTCAGACCAGACCAGTCTATCTCAAGGCAAGTGATTCAACTTGACCTTCGTATTTACTGTAAACAGTTCATATATATATCGATGCAATTATCCTGAGTCATTTTGATATATTTAAATCAAGCGTATCTTTTGTTTATCTTTGAGTTACATAGAGATGCCATGAACCCTCGAGTACGTATTGCAAGTAGTTCAAAAGTCTTTCATGATAGTTTAATGCCATGATAAAATAGAGATTTGTTATAATACCTTATTGATCCTTTTGATTATCATGCTATTGATCCCTGAGAAATCTTGATATTGCACCCTGATGCTTTGATTCAACTCTTGAAATAACCTCGATAGAAACTTTATCTTGATACCTAAAAGCCAATCATTTCTTAAATTCATTCATGATTGTTTGATAATCCTATCCTTACCCTAAAAGCTTGATACCCTGTTATATCTTGAGCTGATGATCGCTTTCTTTATATTTTAACCCCTCTATCCTATTGGAACCAGTGATGCTTATCTTCTTGATGTTCTAATACCTATACCTTGTCTACAACCATTGCTTTAAGCCTAGTTTGGCATTACTCTTTCATATTATCCAATAGCCTTGCTCAATTTCCTTGTCAAAGTTCTTGTTTATGGAAACCTCTCAATTACCCTAATATAGTAAAGTCTAGTGGATCATGGCCCTGAGATTTAGTGTCATATTTCCAGTGTTTCAAGTTGATCTATAATCCCCTGATAAAAAAAAGTGATTTCAGTCAAAAGAGATTTTGTCATAAATCGGCATCAGTTTTCAAAATGAATAAAAGGTGGATTTTTCAGTCCCAAAGGGGGACAAATGTTTTCTTGAATGGTGGATCTGGACTGAGACGCGAGTCCTTTCCACACTTATATTAGGCTTAAAAGTTGCCTAGGGATTCCCAATAATGTTTTAGAACCCAGCGAGGTTCGGGATTACTTCGCGGCTGATCACCGGCTGTAATCCGTAGCGTCATAAAATGATTTTGATTAAGAATGGTTTTAAAATTTGTTTTGATGCAAGCAAAATGATGCCAACTCACATATGTTTTATCTCTCGATTATCATTGATTATGTCATTCCATTGTCATTCCTAAAGGTATATCTCGATTTATGCTTTGCGTTGTACTATTAGCACTTGTTGAGCTTTTGGCTCACTTCTTGCTTTACCCTGATATTACAGCTAGCAGCCATGGTTAGATTCAAGCAGACTGCCCGTAAGACCTGTGATGCTGACGCTTATGTTCGAGCTCAGGTAGAATAAGTAATAATAGTTGTGTGAGGACTCGGTATTTGTAATCAGATGTAATAGTTGGTAGTGTTGGGCTGTTTCAAACCCTAAACTGTAAGATCTTGGATTTTGGTTGTGTAATACTCTTTAAAATGATGTAATAGCTATAATTATTTTGCTATTTAAGTTGGGGGTGTGACAACAAGAGTTGTCATGGAATCAATCAATGTCTCTTTTGATGATAAGAAGATTACTGGACTTGAAGATTTCGATGATCATGATTAGCTGAGATTTGAGAATGAAGATTTAAATTCTGATTCTTGAAATTCTGATGACTTAAATCCTGATCATGTAAGTTCTGATGGATTAAGTTCTGATGTCGTTGAAACTGTGGTAACAACTCCAAAGGAAAATGCACCTGTCCAGGGGGAGAAAGCTGAAGAACCTATCACATCTCAAGACTCTCAAGAAGCATAAGAACCTATCATTGGCTCTTCAAGTTCTGATTCATCTAGTTCTGATGAGCCAAATTCTGATAATTCTGGAAGCTCTGATTCTTCAACTCCTGAAAAATCAAATTCAATTTCTGAAGTCTCAGAGAGCATAACTACAGGGGGAGCATCAGAAAATGCCGATGGAGACAGCATGGATCATGGAGGAGGATCCAATTCTAGAGATCAATTTCCATCTGCAAAGAATTGGACTAAAGCAAATACACCTGATCTAATCATTGGAGATCATGAAGCAGGTGTCAAAACTAGAACTGCAACTTCAAATGAATGTCTATCATTCTTTTCTATCTTAGACTGAACCAAAGAAAGTGGAAGAAGCTCTTCAAGATGATGATTGGGTGCAAGCAATGCAGGAAGAGTTAAAAGAATTTGAAAGAAATAAAGTCTGGACCCTAGTGCCAAGACCAAAGAACAGATCAGTTGTTGGTACAAAATGGGTGTTTAGAAATAAAACTGACAGTGATGGAATAATTACAAGGAATAAAGCAAGACTGGTTGCTAAAGGCTACTCTCAACAGGATGGTATTGATTATGATGAAACATTTGCACCAGTTGCTAGATTAGAAGCCATAAGGATCTTTTTGGCTTATGCTGCTCACAAGAAGTTTAAAGTCTTTCAAATGGATGTAAAAAGTGCTTTTGTCAATGGAGAATTGGATGAAGAGGTATATGTTGAACAACCACCAGGCTTTGTAGATCCTAAATTTCCCAATCACGTCTACAGGCTTGACAAAGCACTTTATGGCCTTAAGCAAGCTCCAAGAGCATGGTATGAGACTTTAGCTCAATTCCTTCTGGAAAGTAGATTTCACAGAGGCACAATTGACAAGACTTTATTCTACCTCAACCATGGAAATGACTTACTTTTGGTACAGATATATGTTGATGTTATCATATTTGGTTCTACTAATTCCAAACTGTGTGAGAAGTTTGCAAAGCTAATGTAGTCAAGATATCAAATGAGTATGATGGGAGAACTCAGCTATTTTTTGGGCCTTCAAGTCAAGCAAACTGCAGAAGGCACTTTTATCTGTCATTCCAAGTATATCAGAAATTTACTGAAGAAATTTGGAATGCAAGATTGTTCAACTGCATCCACTCCCATGGCCACTGCAACCAAGTTAGATAAGGATACTGGTAAATCAGTAGATATTACTAACTACAAAGGTATGATTGACTCCTTACTCTATCTAACCGCAAGTAGACTTGATATCATGTATGTTACCTGTCTTTGTGCAAGATTTCAGGCTGATCCAAGAGAACCTCACTTATTAGCTGTGAAAAGAATTTTCAAGTACCTTAAGGGCACAACTGATCTAGGATTGTGGTATCCTAGGGAATCAGATTTTAAGCTAATTGGTTACTCAGATGCAGATTTTGCAGGATGCAAAATAGACAGGAAAAGCACTAGTGGAAGCTTCCAATTTCTTGGAGGCAGATTGGTTTCTTGGTTTTGCAAGAAATGAAAGTCAATTTCCACATCAACTTCAGAAGCAGAATATATTATTGCAGGAAGCTGTTGTGCAAAGATTCTTTGGATAAAGAATCAGTTACTGGATTATGGGTTAGAATTCTCTAAAATCCCTATTTACTGTGATAATCAAAGTGTTATTGCTATGACAGGTAATCCAGTTCAACAATCAATAACAAAGCACATCAGCAATAGGTACCATTTCATAAGGGAACATGTGGATGAAGGTACAGCGAAATTGCATTTTGTTCCAACATGTAACACCCCCAAATCCGGGGTCGGGGATTCGGGTTGTCACGAGTTCCATTTCCCTTATCAATACTTAATCTTAAAAGTCAACCAACTACTGAGTACTGTGACCCCACAATATACACACACACACCACAAATTATAGTCTCAGAGATGAATACCAAAAATAACACAAGTCATTTTATTCCACAATTATAAACCGTTACACCTTAAAAGGGTTTCTGAATAAATTTACATTTCTTTTCCATTATTACAATTCATATAGATACATAAGTCTGGTACATCAGAAGTTGAAAGCCGCCTATTGGTAATTTCTACCTCAGCTACAGCGGCATCAAAGCTGCCAGAAAACTGCGGAACGTTTCCTAACCGCTTGCGAATTGGAAGCTTGGTCCTATTCATCTTTTCTATCTGTTGTTGTGTGATGAAAGAAGAAAGCAAGGGTGAGCAACAAGCCCACCGAAATAATATGTATAATAATTAAAAATATATGAGCATTCTCATAGTACTCATGAAAGTCTTGGTCAAGAAGAAATGAACCAAGCTGATATCTTAACGCGACCAAGTCACAAAATATTCAGTATATATATATACATATATACTTTTCACAATCTTTGAAATCCTCTGACATGTATAATATACACAGAGTTCCAGTTTATAACTGTATAAAAATATCGTTGCAAGGTGATCTCATATATCTAACCTTGTCTCAACATTTTTCTGAAAATCTTTGACATGCACAAGATAATCATTTACTAGATATAAGTTTAAAAGATGAAGTTACAAGATACTCCAATATAATTATATCTTTTCCGAATACTACTTGAACTACCACCGTTCAAGGTATAATCCGTTTCAAAAGTTCATCACATAGATGAGACTACAAGATAAGATTTGAATAGATTCAATCCTTGAAATATCATTATAAATAATGAAGTTACGAGATACTTCATTAAGTCCCGATATATATTTACACCTATATATATACACTTCATACACTCCTTGAAAACCTTTGTTATGAAAATTATAAACAGAGTTGTAATATCCAATGAATTTGGAAAGGAGAAAACCTTGGCATAAACCTGATATCTTGCTGTTCAGGCAAAGATACCAATAAGTAACCTTTTCTACTAGTAGATGGACGAATTCCCCACTGGTCATCACCCTGGCCGCAATAGGACCTTATGCTAGACTGCCACTCATCCACTTACGCATTTGATGGATTCCCACTGAGCCACTTACACTTTTATGGACGCCCACTGAGCCCATGTTGCTTATGCCGACTCAAATAGATGAACTTACTTCCCGAACGATGGGCAAGTAATCAAGATGTTTTCTCAAAATAGCAACCTCGTTGCGAATGTAAAATACACCACTGAGCCGGATCCCTCAGGTTTTGAGCGAGTATTTAAATCCCCTTCGAAAGGAAGATCTTAAATATAAAAATGAGTTTTGGGATCCGCTCTAACTTTTAAAAATCATTTTGAAGACTCGAAAACATTTTTAAGAATGTTTGGAGTAATGCTGATTTAATGAAATAAATCAGTCCCGATATATTAGAAAATATCCGAATATTATTATTTAAATAATATTCCCAAAATAATAATCCTTATAAAAATAATTGAAGTAGAAGTTTTAAAACTTATACTTGAAATGAATAATAAATAACCAAAGATATACGATCTTTATTTAAATAATCAAAAATAAGTTGGATTATCGAAACATTATTCTTTAATAAAATAAAGAATATTATTTATTAAAATAAGCGGAGTCATAAGTCCTCGAATGAATATTCAAAATAATATTCATTAAATAAAATAAACGGAGTCATAAGTCCTCGAATGAATATTCAAACTAATATTCATTTATTAAAATAAAGTTATCGAATAAACCTTATTCGATTAATGGTTTTGAAAACTATTCATATATATATATATATATAATATATATATATATTATACTCGGGAACATCGATTCCCGGTTTAGAAAAATGTTCACCTTTGGGTCCCCTATACTAAGGGTATACACAACTACTGCTTATCTCTAGCATAGGTATTATGCAACTTATAAGAAATTGAATCAACAATTAGATATCAAGATTACGAAACAGACATGCATAGATACCATATCAGCATGCTCCAATATATCGCAAAATTTGCTAATAACAATCATGCACTTATCACAAGATAATGCATATACATATATTTACATCACAACAACAGTATAACGGGTAGAAAACTTGCCTGGGCGACTGGGGGTGGTAAAAGGCCTGGGCGAGCCTGGTAACCTATAAAGAACATATAAGTTGGAATTAAACCAAAGTCGCTTAAGAATCTCACTTTAACCAACTAGACTATAACGCTCACTTTTGCGCTTAACGATTCACTTAAGTCGCTCGAGTACCCTCGGCTCCATCATTTTTAATAAATTAACCATTACAAATTTTAAGGCAATTCTTTCGCGAGTACTTTACGAACTTCCTAATCCACATTACATAATTGTCTCGTAATCCAATTAGTCTTTTAGGGGCCTTAACCAAGGTTTCAAAGTAAGGCGAGGGGTAATGGTCCGTTCACGAAACACCGTTACTTAAAACGGTCGTTTCTCCTAAACCGTACATCGGATTCAAGCGAACCACATATCAAAACGAAGCTCGTAACATGAACTATCTAATCATGGCAATGGTCAAAACCTAGCAGTGAGTTCATGGGTCCTGATGTTAAAAACAAAAACAGTCTAAAGTAAATCAGGTATTACGACGGCTATGTTTACGCGATTACCAAGTTTTTACCCAATCAATTCAATATTAAACCACCACCAATCAATACCATTCCACCATCATTCAACCACAAATCAACCATACAACCAAACTTCATCAAAATCCTATTAAATCAGTCCATTACTTCATGTTTTATCCATCTTATTCAATCACAACAAGAGCTACTAACTATACTTAAGGTTCATCAACCAACAACCAAGATTTATAACCCAAAATCATTATAATTCCAACCAAACTCTAAACATACAAGAATCATGCTCTTATGAACTATAGCAAACAAAACCAAACCTAATACTCAAAGTAAAGTTAGGGTTTGGAGGGGTTATACCTTCCTTGGAGAGTGGAGAATCACTTAGGAAGCCTTAAATAACCACTAACTATCTCTACTAAGCTTGGATCTTGAAGAAAACATAAGAAAACACAAAGTTAGTTTCTTGTAAACACTATTCACCAAGAACTTTGATAAATTGATTAGCTATGTTAAACATGGAATCTTGAGCTTAAACTTATGGCTCATCTAAGTTATGAATTATGGAAGCTAAAGAAACAAACCTCTTGATTTTTGAAGGTGTGTAGCTTGAGTTTTGAAAATTTTCCTTTGTTTTTCATGGAAAAGCCGAGAGCAAGAATGAGGGGGGAGAAGAAATGCTTCTTGTTTGGTTTCCTAGGTATTTGTGTGATGATTTGCTTGTTAATTAGGTTGTTACCATGGTAAAAATTGTGTGGCTCACAATCATCCAACAATTCCTTCCCTTTTGGTCATGCTTAGGTCATCATTCTTATGTCATCTTCCAATGTTTGTCCTCTTCTTATTGGTTTGATGACATCATCATCACTAACCTTTTTGATTAGCTCCTAATTACTTGGCTAATGACCGCTGATCTGCTATACGGTTCGTTTAACTTTCGTTCTCATTTATCGTTTGAGGGATCATACCCGTGATCTTATCATTGGGTTTCCTTAACCTTTCTTAATACATTATATTCCTTTTTTGATCATCTCTCATAATCCTTGAATTTAAATTCTTCTTATCATGTTACCTTATACTCAATTCTTTCGGTATCTCGTGGATTTTCGGGAAAAATCAAAGTGTTCGAATTTGGATTCTGACGATCTTTACATACACTTATATACCATATAGAGTACTAATAAGATCTCAGAATAACAATAGAAGAACCCCTATATAGTGTGGCATGAAAAGTTTTTTTATTCAGCATAATCAGCAAAATCACTATTCATAAGGGTTACAAAAAGTTCAAAATTTTTGGGGTTATTACAGTCTCCCCTCCTTAAAAGGATTCCGTCCCGGAATCAGATAGAAAAACAAATGGGGGTACTTTTCTAGCATTGCGCCTTCTAACTCTCAAGTCAATTTTCCCACATTGTGGTTCTGCCACAATACCCTGACTAGCACGATAATCTTTCTCCTAAGCACTTGTTCCTTTTCAATCTATAATCCTTCCTGGTTGCTTCATACAGGTTACGTCTGGTTGGATGTCTATGCACTCATATGCCCCTATTTGTCTGGCATCCGAATTACACTTCCTTAACATTAATACGTGGAACACGTTATGAACTTGCTACATGTTCGGGGGTAGGGATAGCTCATATGCTAACTTCCCAATACGTCTTAATACCTCCAAGGGTCCAACGATTCGTAGGCTTAGCTTTCCTTTCTTTCCGAACCAGATCCATCCTTTCCAAAGGAATACCTATAACAACACTAGGTCCCCTACTTCCTACTCTATGTCATTTCGTGTCAAATCAACATACTTCGTGTGTCCATCTTGGGCAACTATCAGTCGTCCTCTGATTAGATCTATTATATCCTTGGTCCCTTGGACTACTGCGGGTCTGAGCATCTTGTACTAGAGCAACTTCATCCTAACATAAGGGAGATCGACATTGTCTTCCCTCAAGGATCTCATAAGGAGATATCTCGATAACTGACATACGATCTATTGTCGTGAGAAAACTCAATCCGCGTTAAGTGATCATTCCGAATTCTTTCAAGTCTATTGCACAGAATTTCATCATAGCTTCTAGCACTATAGCTTTTGCTTCTCAATACCCATTCTTTTCCAGTTTGTAATTGTTACTATCTTCCGTACATGATACTATTCTAGATATACCTTTACTTGCTAGAGTTTTAAAACCTCTTAATAATCGCGTCAACCTTAGTATCACGGACGCGTTAGAATCAGAATACCACCTTACTTGGTACCACTTCATCTCTAGCTGCCTCCATCTTCGAAAGCTTGATCCTTCGTGTAGAAGTAAAAGAATTTATTGAGAGATCACTATGATCATGAACACTTGTTCTATTGCATAGTTAGTACAGAAGGTGGCCAGCCTTTAGTACTTGACAAGCAATTAAACAATATGTGGTATCCTACTAGGCTTCTATCACACAGATAGATAGTCATTCGGCAATACCTCCCCTTCTGGAAAGGTTGTTCTTCTCAGCTTATATGAAATGAAAAGGAGAGAAAAGAACGAATTGAAGAGAATTGTATATATGTAAAAATATACTGCCACAAAATATCTGGCTTGGAATCTACCTCTGAACTATAAAGGTTTGTTATAGGAGAACAAAACATATATGTATATATATCAACATCAAGTATTATAGCATCGCATTTCACATGCCTAAATATTTATGCTATTTTGTCCATCATTCTATGGACCCATGCTCTTACTCGAGCTCATAAACACTCCCCATTGAAACTCCCTTGACAACGAAAATCGAATCTGGGATTTCATTCTAGACATCATCGTTACTAGAATTCTATGCTTGCACCGCAACCTTCCTCGTATAGTAATACGACTCTCTATTGATAAGAAGGAATAAATTTTCAATAGGTAGATAATCGACTTAATTAGTCTATCAATGATAACTTATACATCACCACGACCCGATTAGTGGTACTCAATCTCAACATCCATTCTAATGCAACTCTTACGGTTGTAATTGACTCATTACTCGCAGAATCATTGCTACATTACTATGGTCCATCGCTGACCTACTGTAGTCATTTCTTTTCCTCGGAATCTTAATATCTAATCATACGGAGTCCATATCTGCCGTATCAAAACCTTTTTAAGGAGTTAACATAATCACCATTTATGATTCATGAAGAACACTCCTGATCCTGACGTACATACATGACATGAAGCAGATAAAATTACAGAAGAGTTTCAATGAAAGCAACGATAGCAGGCTAATACCATTATTAACCATATGTCTTTATTAGGAGACATGAAGCTCAAAGGTTCATTTAGTCCTTTCGTAACATAGTCCTGGCTTATCTCAAGATAGGACTTTCTAAGATAAGAAGCTCGTTCACATCGCTACATGAATTAAATCTTTACCAAACTACTATTACGGTTGAGTATCGCACAATCATCAGAAGGAATGTCAATCTTTCATACCATAATACAACCTTCACGGCTTTAACCATCATCACTGTATTCCTCTGACACGAGCGCCTATAATTGCTCTCTTACACTTAGAGAGTCGGCCACCTCATTGGCCTTTCCTGATAGTAATAGTTCCTTATAATCAATGTCTTTTGAACAATCTCCAACTAAATTTTCTACCTCATTTCAAATCACTGCTTATGTGAAAATGCTTTTCTTAAGTCCTTGTGATAAAATAAGTAAAAAAAATTACCATTTTTTTCCATAAGTCACTGCCTTAGTCTTTAAATGTAAACATTATCATGGTTGACTCTCGATCATACTTAGGACGTCTTTTATCTTGGGCCCTTCTCACTTTAATAATTCTGACCTTCATTGGTTGAATCTATACTTCTTTTAGTTTAACATGTGCCCACCTGACATTATTATAATTACGCCATATTTCCTTCATCAAAATTTCTATTCTTGAGAACTTTAAATACTACCTTTCTCCTTGTAAAACCTCTAAGGTTATCCTTAAATCCTTCATCAGGTACATCCTAGGCACAGGGCATATCAAGATACCATTTACTAATACCAGAATTATTGTCTATATAGTTCTGAAAAATTTCTCCACTAATCCTTAAAGGTTGTTGTTACCTTAATCCTTTCCAATTTATACTGTCAAAACTCACACTGTCCCTATTAAGGGTGAAATGCCAACCTTTATGCATTCCCCTAGGATTCATTCTAAGTTACAGATGTTCTATCCTTAATTCCACCTTTAAAAAGGTACATGCATCCTTCCATGGATAAATCAAGTCATATATCCCTGATAAAGGTGTCTTATTCAATCATTCCCACCCAGATAGTCTATACCAATTTCACAATAGCATCCTTATTCAAACTGAGGTCAACACATATGGCCTTCAAAAGATAACAATGGTTACCCGCTTTTCTTTCCTAATTTGGTAATGACAACAGGGATGTCCTGAAAGATATTGGTCGTGTTCAACGTGAACTTCTTCTTAATAATTCCTCATTTACTTTTGTTGTTTATCTCAACAGTCATCTCAATGTTGGGATGTCTTTCATACCTGGCGTCTCCCTTTCTGGGTATCATGCCACCGGTCTTACACTTCACATTCTTGAAGGTCACTTCCTTCATCCAATTTTCCTAATTTCCTACTTTCTTGTCTCCTCAGTCTATCCGCGTCTCATTATTTATCCTTCGAACTATCTCAAGGTTTCCTCGAATTCTCCCAACTTAAAGGGGGTACAATATGTACATCTCTTATGCCTTCAACCATCAACTTTAACTCATAGTGAATCATCCTCATCCTGACGATCACATACTTTTCTATTTCTATTACTATGATTCTTTAGGGTTTCCCCATACCCAACTCCCTTATCATTCCTCAAACTCTATTGCCATTATATTCCTATCCACTTCAGTTTCTTTTTATTTTCATTTCTCTTACAATCATTTCATGAACCCACCAATTATTTACTTCAAACATCACGTCATTCTGGGATTCTTGTCCTCAGAATGAATCTTTACAACTTTTATAACTTAGATTCATAATTTATCATACTCGCCCGCCTTTGTTCTGGCTCTAAAGCTTTTACACTATCTCTCTATCTTCTTTAGCCTTCCACCAACGGGTGACCTCTCTCTTAGGAAGGTAAGTGACAAAACAGTCTTTTATGCTTCATTTATTATTTAGAATCTCAAATGATTCCCATATTTCCTTTAGCCAGGCTCTCGCCTCTACTGGGTTCGCTTGTTCCTTGGAATTCTAAGAGCTTAGCGACTTAAAGGTCCTGAAAGAATTTCCCACCGCATTGTCTCCTCAGGGTGGTGGTTGGGGATAATAGTCTAAGTTCTTTTTAGACAGGTCCATGAATTGCCGTATAGGAGTACCGTCTCGGGTCTCCTTTCCTTTCTCGACTTTCTGTTTCCTTAGTATGAAATGTTTCATCCTTCTCCTATACTTGGAGTTATCTTATACGTTAAAATCCTTGTTTTCCACTTCATTATGTTTTGGGTTCCTTATATCTTAATTGCGACCTCCCTGATTATCACATTCAAGGTTTGCCCCTAATCTTATTCCTCGTGGGGGCATAATGCTTGGAAAATTTTTGAGAATCTCTGGATATTTGTCTTACTTACTTTGCTTAAGTCTTTCCCTCGTTCAGTCCTTGCATGATTGCAAATTATGAATTCTCAAGTTCTATAAACTTCATGACACTCTCTTAAGTGTTAATAGTGCAATTAACAATATGAACTAATCACAAACAAACTGATCTGAACTGAAATTAATGAATATATACATAACCATTTGTTCGAGGGTACAATAACTGAACACATTAAAGAGAATTACATCATTTGATCTGATCGCTTCTATCCCAAAAGTACTACCATAGATAATCATCTAGTCATTAAAACTAATCATTCATAACTTAGGCTAATCCTCCAAAAGTGGTGCTACATGAAACCCTTGTCTGATCGCTCTGGTTCTGCACACTACCATGGATCAAGAAATGCGGGCACGCACGACATCCCTAACCTGCTCCATCACAGAGGTGATGAGGTCTAAGATAGTCGCAAGTAGAGCTGGATAAACCTGACCCTCAAGATGGCCTCTAGCTGTAATTCGGGTGGTAGCCTCAATCCTTTCCATGCTATAAGCTAATCCTACCGGAAGTACCCCGCCCTCAATCTTTGGTGCAGTAAGTCGATCCAACATATCACTCCTAACATTACGGGCCTCAGACAGGCCACCCAAAGTCATATAATACTCGGCGATAAGAGAAACCTGAGTGGTAGCATCTAGCAGTCCATGGGGTGCAGGTGGTGCAGACCCAGGAGATCCAAATGGATAACCAAGCACGGTATCAGGTGACAATGGTGCAGGAGATAAAGGTGGCATTTCCTCAGTAGGTGCTGGGCTCTGTACAGGGGAGGGAACAGGAATTGGTTGAACCTCATGGATGTCTACAGAAACCTCTCGAAGAGGGTCTGACACTGGTATAATTGGTGTCGTGGAAGGCCCCACTCCTTCTGCCCTTATTATCCTTTGTGCCCTTGGTAACTCTTCATCCTCTAGTTCCACCCTCGCGGCCATTCTAGCTCTGGTAGTCGCCCTGACTATGGTCATCAATTCCTCAGCGATCCTCTCTTTATTCTCGTCAGGATCCTCCACCAGATCCTCTTCAGCAACAATCCCTTCTGGGATAACATCCTTAACCGCTATATTCTTAATATGAATCTCATCCGGTCCCTCGTTATGGTACTCTATTGGATTCATAATTTGATGTCCAATATGTAATAAAACATCCTCATGCTGATGCTCCTGAACCTCAGGGTTCGGTGCCCCGCTGCCCTATACGAGAACGAACTATGTTACTATCATAATATTTATAAGGGTTCCCGTAAGGGTTTTAACTGTCAGTACTACGTTAGGTAGCCCGACTATGAACTTGGCAAGAGTTCTTATTTTCTTAGTGAACTTATTATCTTAACATCACATCATCTCTGAGGTTTATAACGCTTAGCTCTGATACCATTTCTGTAACACCCCCAAATCCGGGGTCGGGGATTCGGGTTGTCACGAGTTCCATTTCCCTTATCAATACTTAATCTTAACAGTCAACCAACTACTGAGTATTGTGACCCCACAATATACACACACACACACACCACAAGTTATAGTCTCAGAGATGAATACCAAAAATAACACAAGTCATTTTATTCCACAATTATAAACCGTTACACCTTAAAAGGGTTTCTGAATAAATTTACATTTCTTTTCCATTATTACAATTCATATAGATACATAAGTCTGGTACATCAGAAGTTGAAAGCCTAGCCTATTGGTAATTTCTACCTCAGCTACAGCGGCATCAACGCTTCCAGAAAACTGCGGAACATTTCCTAACCGCTTGCGAATTGGAAGCTTGGTCATGTTCATCTTTTCTATCTGTTGTTGTGTGATGAAAAAAGAAAGCAAGGATGAGCAACAAGCCCACCGAAATAATATGTATAATAATTAACAATATATGAGCATTCTCATAACACTCATGAAAGTCTTGGTCAAGAAGAAATGAACCAAGCTAATATCTTAACGCGACCAAGTCGCAAAATATTCAGTATATATATACATATATACTTTTCACAATCTTTGAAATCCTCTGACATGTATAATATACACAGAGTTCCAGTTTATAACTGTATAAAAATATCGTTGCCAGCTGATCTCATATATCTAACCTTGTCCCAACATTTTTTTGAAAATCTTTGACATGCACAAGATAATCATTTACTAGATATAAGTTTAAAAGATGAAGTTACAAGATACTCCAATATACTTATATCTTTTCCGAATACTACTTGAACTACCACCGTTCAAGGTATAATCCGTTTCAAAAGTTCATCACATAGATGAGACTACAAGATAAGATTTGAATAGATTCAATCCTTGAAATATCATTATAAATAATGAAGTTACGAGATACTTCATTAAGTCCCGATATATATATACACCTATATATATGTACATTTAATACACTCCTTGAAAACCTTTGTTATGAAAAGTATAAACAGAGTTGTAATATCCAATGAATTTGGAAAGGAGAAAACCTTGGCATTAACCTGATATCTTGCTGATCAGGCAAAGATACCAATAAGTAACCTTTTCTAATAGTAGATGGATGAATTCCCCACTGGTCATCACCCTGGCCGCAATAGGACCTTATGCTGGACTGCCACTCAGCCACTTACGCATTTGATGGATTCCCACTGAGGAACTTACACTTTTATGGACGCCCACTGAGCCCATGTTGCTTATTCCGACTCAAATAGATGAACTTACTTCCCGAACGATGGGCAAGTAATCAAGATGTTTTCTCAAAATAGCAACCTCGTTGCGAATGTAAAATACACCACTGAGCCGGATCCCTCAGGTTTTGAGCGAGTATTTAAATCCCCTTCGAAAAGAAGATCTTAAATATAAAAATGAGTTTTGGGATCCGCTCTAACTTTTAAAAATCATTTTGAAGACTCGAAAACATTTTTAAGAATGTTTGGAGTAATGCTGATTTAATGAAATAAATCAGTCCCGATATATTAGAAAATATCCGAATATTATTATTTAAATAATATTCCCAAAATAATAATCCTTATAAAAATAATTGAAGTAGAAGTTTTAAAACTTATACTTGAAATGAATAATAAATAACCAAAGATATACGATCTTTATTTAAATAATCAAAAATAAGTTGGATTATCGAAACATTATTCTTTAATAAAATAAAGAATATTATTTCATAAAATAAGCGGAGTCATAAGTCCTCGAATGAATATTCAAAATAATATTCATTAAATAAAATAAACGGAGTCATAAGTCCTCAAATGAATATTCAAACTAATATTCATTAATTAAAATAAAGTTATCGAATAAACCTTATTCGATTAATGGTTTTGAAAACTATTCATATATATATATAAATATAAATATATATATATATATATATATATATATATATATATATATATATATATTATACTCGGGAACATCGATTCCCGGTTTAGAAAAATGTTCACCTTTGGGTCCCCTATACTAAGGGTATACACAACTACTGCTTATCTCTAGCATAGGTATTATGCAACTTATAAGAAATTGAATCAACAATTAGATATCAAGATTACGAAACAGACATGCATAGATACCATATCAGCATGCTCCAATATATCGCAAAATTTGCTAATAACAATCATGCACTTATCACAAGATAATGCATATACATATATTTACATCACAACAACAGTATAACGGGTAGAAAACTTGCCTGAGCGACTGGGGGGGGTAAAAGGCCTGGGACGAGCCTGGTAACCTATAAACAACATATAAGTTGGAATTAAACCAAAGTCGCTTAAGAATCTCACTTTAACCAACTAGACTTTAACGCTCGCTTTTGCGCTTAACGATTCCCTTAAGTCGCTCGAGTACCCTCGGCTCCATCATTTTTAATAAATTAATCATTATGAATTTTAAGGCAATTCTTTCGCGAGTACTTTACCAACTTCCTAATCCACATTACATAATTGTTTCGTAATCCAATTAGTCTTTTAGGGGCCTTAACCAAGGTTTCTCCTAAACCTAACAGTGAGTTCACAGGTCCTGATGTTAAGAACAAAAATAGTCTAAAGTAAATTGGGCATTACGACGGCTATGTTTACGCGATTACCAAGTTTTTACCCAATAAATTTAATATTAAACCACCACCAATCAATACCATTCCACCATCATTCAACCACAAATCAACCATACAACCAAACTTCATCCAAATCCTATTAAATCAGTCCATTACTTCATGTTTTATCCATCTTATTCAATCACAACAAGAGCTACTAACTATAGTTAAGGTTCATCAACCAACAACCAAGATTTATAACCCAAAATCATTATAATTCCAACCAAACTCTAAACATACAAGAATCATGCTCTTATGAACTATAACAAACAAAACTAAACCTAATACTCAAAAGTAAAGTTAGGGGGGGTTATACCTTCCTTGGAGAGTGGAGAATCACTTAGGAAGCCTTAAATAACCACTAACTATCTCTACTAAGCTTTGATCTTGAAGAAAACATAAGAAAACACAAAGTTAGTTTCTTGAAAATACTATTCACCAAGAACTATGATGAATTGATTAGCTATGTTAAACATGGAATCTTAAGCTTATACTTATGGCTCATCTAAGTTATGAATTATGGAAGCTAAAGAAACAAACCTCTTGATTTTTGAAGGTATGTAGCTTGAGTTTTGAAAATTTTCCTTTGCTTTTCATGGAAAAGCCGAGAGCAAGAATGAGGGGGGAGAAGAAATGCTTCTTGTTTGGTTGCCTAGGTATTTGTGTGATGATTTGCTTGTTTATTAGGTTGTTACCATGGTAAAAATTGTGTGGCTCACAATCATCCAACAATTCCTTCCCTTTTGGTCATGCTTAGATCATCATTCTTATGTCATCTTCCCATGCTTGTCCTCTTCTTATTGGTTTGATGACATCATCATCACTAACCTCTTTGATTAGCTCCTAATTACTTGGCTAATGACCGTTGATCTACTATACGGTTCGCTTAACTTTCGTTCTCATTTATCGTTTGAGGGATCCTACCCGGGATCTTATCACTTGGGTTTCCTTAACCTTTCTTAATACATTATATTCCTTTTTTGATCCTCTCTTATAATCCTTGAATTTAAATCCTTCTTATCCTGTTACCTTATACTCAATTCTTTCGGTATCTGGTGGATTTTCGGGAAAAATCAAAGTGTTCGAATTTCGATTCTGACGATCTTTACATACACTTATATACCATATAGAGTACTAATAAGAACTCAGAATAACAATAGAAGAACCCCTACATAGTGTGGCATGAAAAGTTTTCTTATTCAGCATAATCAGCAAAATCACTATTCATAAGGGTTACAAAAAGTTCAAAATTTTTGGGGTTATTACACAACAGATCAACAACTAGAAGATATCTTCACAAAACCACTATGTGAAGCTACATTTATAAGATTAGTAAATAAACTTGGAATGGTTTTAGGTTCTTTCTCTAAATCTGCTTAATTTTTGTTCTCATGCATCAGACTTTATGATCAGTGTTTACATATTATATTATCTATATGTAATATGTGCTTAAATTGAAAATTCATTAAATGTTGATTGTTATTTGATGTAGATTTATATACTCTGATAAGTGTTTTGAATGTTCTGGGGCTATTCAATCCAATGAGGATAACTGTGCTAGATGCTGACATAGTAGTCTTTAACATACTAGAAATCCTATGTTTGAATTAGTTGTTTATGTGGAAACTCATTAACACAAGCAGATTTTGATATTGAGCTTAGTCAAGTTGACTTTGTGTATCTTATTACTAAGTCACAAACTAGATTCTTGTTTCTTATCTGTCAAATTCTATTGTCAGTAAATCTTAAGATTGAACTAAGTGCTGATAAGCCTCACTTATCAAAAGAAAATAAAAGAAAAGAATAAAAGTCAGGTACTCCTTTGAGATCTAGAGTAAAAATGTGGAAGGGAAGACCCAAGTGCATTGCTGGTATTAAGTAATATGCATTAGAAAAGTAAAAAAAATTCTTGGTGACTTTTCACACTCTATGATTACTGGAGAAATACTCTGATAACAGCATAAATGCTGATAAGTAGTCGTGACTCACTTACACTGAGAAGCCACTGTAAAAAGGAATTTCAAAGGATGCATAAAATAAGCACAAACAGTTGAGGTGGACTCATGCATAAATTTGTTCTATAGTAGACATCATGACTGATGACAGATTTTGAGCATTTTTCTTAGTTATGCCTTATTTCTAAGATGTACTGAAGTTGATCAGACTTCAATCTTTATCTGATATTTTCACTCCATATGAATGATGAAAATTACTGTGGTGATTAAGTTGTTTTTGACAAACAGTTAAGTGTCATTTGCATAAATTATGTGGACAAATTCTGATGGAAGTTCTGATGATTAAACTCTGAAGAAAACAAGTCAGTATTTATATGAAGAATCACAGAAAAAGATATTCACTTTTTGAATACAGAAGCCATGTTCTGATGACTGTTAAAATATGATATAAGTTAAGTTCTGATATTAAATCCTGATGGAATCTTTGATGCTTACGTGGCATTTTTCTTTACTTATCTTATTTATGGTAAAATCTGAAACAGTCATATTTAAATCAAAATAAATTTGGGTGAGATAAAAACAGTCATAATCATTATGGGTTAGTGGTTAACTTGTATGTCCTAAAAACCTGCATGTGCACGGTAATTATTGCTAATTTTACGTGCCCATTAACTCCTCTCTAGCCGTTTATTGACTGTTCACACGGTGTCAGGTGTAAAGTGTATATTATACTTCAAAAATATAACTGTTGAGTGGAGAGAGTATATATATGGGAGTTAACAGATTTTATAATCTTTTACTTACTTTTCTATTTTTCATCTCTCTTACTCTCTCTCTCTAATATTCTCTAAAGCGTTTTCTTTCAAGACTTTTAACAAACACTTTGCAAACTCTCTCTTTCTCACTTAATTTCTTACAGAGATGGCACCAAAAGACGTAATTTTCAATGGAGCTAAGTTTGTTCCTAACAACTACTCTGCCATTCTTAGCCAGGCTGAATCTCCATCGGAACTTTACTTCATTCAGGATTTTCTCGCTAATTCTGATATTGGGTACGCTCTGACCCAACCTGATGCAGTCTCTGGAACTCAAGTGCTGGAGTTCTGGAGAAGTGGAGTATATGATGATGGTGGTGCTCAAGGGTCCCGAAGTATTATCTTTTCATCAGGGGAGGATGAGCATGTCATGACATTGGCCACGGTTTGACAAGCACTGCAGCTGCCTGAGAACTGCGTTTACTCTACTGTTGAGGAGCCAGTTCTTCAAAATATGATGGCCAGTCTGGGGTATGAAAAGACATTGGCAAAGCTGGGTCAATTGAAGAGACCATACATTAGGAGGGAATAGAGTTTCTTCTTTGACTGCATTACCAAGGCTTTTGCAAACAAATGTTCTAACTTTGATGCAATCCCTATATTCAGTCAACAAATTGGATATGCTCTCATTAATCAAACTAGTTTTGATTATGCAAGTGATGTCTTAGGTTTCATTGGGGATAGGATCACAGAAGACAGAAATATTGTTTATTTTGCTAGATTCTGTCAGCTTATATATAGTTTTTATTGTGATGATAAGCCTCAATCAACTACTGAATTAATTCCATCATTCAAACTAGCTAAAAGAGCTTTTAATGACTTATTATCTACTGATAATAAGAAGGCTTTGTTAAGACCCCTCCGAGTTCCTTTATCTGTCAAACAAGCCTTAATAATCTATGATCCAGTTAAATACACTGCACTATATCCTGAAGTCCAACCATCAGAACCTCAACCATCATCACCTACCACCTATACACAAACACCTCATACTTCTCAACCATCAGCACACACAACCAGACCCACATCTTCTAAACCTTCTAAGAGGACAAAGTCTGTTCCTCAACCTCCACAAAAGAGAAGGAAGATGATTCTCAGAGATGAGTCTGAGAGTGAAGAGGATATAATTGAAGCACGAGTTCATGCATCTGAACCTGTGATAGTAGAAGCTGAGAAAGTTACTTCTCAGAAAGAGAAAGCAGCTCAAAGTTGCAACTCCTTTATTGGCAAGAAGATTGAAGAAAATGAAGGCTAGGAGTTATTTGGCTAAGGTTATATCAGAAGATACTGAAGAAGCTGAGGAAGGGGATCAGGAATCTCTTATCTCACAAGAACCAATTATCATTGAAGCCCTTCCAGCTCAAGCCAAAGACACTGCTAATGACAAAGTTGTTACCCCTCCTGTCTCTCCTATTAAAGCTACAGATTATGCTAAAGAACAAACTGAGAATTCTGAAATAGATATTCATAATTTGAATATACCTAAAGTTCTTTATCTGGAAGCTCCATCTACATCAAAGACACCAGCTCTGGAGATAAATTCTGCTGATCAGAATTTAGATGATGTTATTCCTGAATCTCTAGTTACTTCACACGCTGTTGAGCTATCAGAACATAATGAGTCTTCCTCAAGTTCTGATGACAGTGTTTCTGTTGAGACTCCAGTACCTACTCTGGGAAAGGAAAAATTGGTGAAGAAATTTGTTGAAAAGGAAGCACCTATTCCTTGGGAGGATACTCACAGAGGTGTTGAGTGGACCAAGAAGTGGAATGAATCAGATTTTATTCCATGTTCTAAAATTCTGACAGAGCATATTACAAAAGCTGATGAGCTGCTCACAAATGTTGATTTCAAGACACAACTCAAGATCACAGCTCTGTCTACAAAACATCTTTAAGGTCTACATACTTCCACTCATGAAAAGGTTGATACACTCAGGGAACAAGCTGATAAGTTCAATCTACAGAACAAGCTTGACAAGAACAGGTATATCAGACCTATTTCTGAAAAAGTTGCAGCCATTGAGAAAACTCAAGAGAAGCAACAGGCCCAAATTACTGAGGTTCTGGCTAATCAAGCTTCTCAGAAAGCTCAATTGGATGAAATCCAATCTTCAGTTGAACTTCTTCATTCTCTCTTACTTCCTGATGATTCCAAAAAGGGGGAGAAGGTAGTTAAGTCCAAATGTTCACCTACTCAAGAACTGAAGAAAAAGGATGATAAAGGTGATGACCAGGGAAACTGTGAAAAGAGCAGAGGTCAAAGAAAAGTTCAAGGAAAATCTTCTATTCAGAACAAGTCAAGTTCTGATGCTGTGAATGCTCAAATATTGAAGTCAAGTGGTGATAAGCAAAGTCTGATGACAAGTTCTGATATTCTGATTCAGTCAGAATCTGAAGACTCTCAGAAGTTTTTGCACACTCTGAAGTAAAAGGGGAAGCAGACTACTGTCTATTACAAAGATCCTAAAATCCAGACACTTGATGAGGAGATAGCAAGAAGATTATTCCTGAAACACAATCCAGGAATGGATTTAGAAACTCTCAAGGAGGAAGAAGCTAGATTTGCTGCTGAGAAGACAAATCGTAAGTCTAAAGTTTCTGATGCAAAGAAACCTCCAAGGCCTAAGGAAAAAGGCATTGTGATCAAGGAAAAGTCAAATTCTGAAACTTCAAAGGTCAAGATTAGATCACAGACTGAGAGTGATCCCAAAGACAAAGGGAAAGGAAAAATTTATGAACCAACCAAGTCACTGGACTTGAAAACTTCTCAAGCTCTGATGAAACCAGTGTGTAAAATGGTTCAAATAACTGATGATAATCTTGTTGAAGATGAAACTGTTCAAATTCTGAAAAGAAGAAAGACAATTGAAGATTCTAAAACAACCTCTGACACTGCTCAAGTTGTTATTCAGAATAAAGGACATGAAGGTACAGAAGAAACAACAAATTATGATCAAGCTATCAAGACATCAACTACTGACAATGCTCAAGTTGATTTGGATAAAATGACAATTGCTGATAAGAAGAAGCTGTTATGGAAGAAAGCTACTCCAGTTGAACCAAAATCCAATCTCATGATTAATCAACTTACTACATTTGGGTTGAAATCCAAGCAACCTAGAGATAGAGTTGGATTAGGTTATGACGAAGAGAAGATTCAAACAGGAGTAGAGGTTACTCTAAGAGATCCTTTCATATTGACATACAAACCATATGAACAAATCAAACAAAGGCACCTTTACAAGGTGTTGTCTGCTCAAGTTGTGATAGATGCTCATGACAAAGAGAATCTAAAAGAGAAATTGATATTACTCTCAATGATGGAAGGACTTATAGATTAGCTGATACTGATGTATTAAAGAAGTCTATCAGAGAACTTCAACATATTCAGTATCTTGTGGAAGTAAAATCTGATGTTACAAGAAGATGGTCAGAATACATTTTGAAGGCTATAAGAGATCTATTCAGAATCTCTGGTACAAAGACTTCTCATTACAGTCCAATGATTACTGAAGGTGATGGAAGAGAAATTCATATGCTGAAGAATTCTGCTAAGGTGGAAGTTATTCTGAAAGGAAGATGCTTATGTTATAATAAAAACTCTTCACAGCATAAGGTTATCAGACTTGGTGATGGACTTGAAAGAACATCCATTCAAGCTCTCAAAACAGCCATTTATCAAATTGGTGATGGTAAAGAAGAAGAACTGATGCAGGTCAAAGCACAGTTAGCTGAAGTTCTGAAGAAAGCTGAAGATAATCTGATAAATGATTTTGTTAAGAATCATTATGGATTCAGGTTGATTCAGTGATGTTGGTAAAGCTGGATGTTTTATAAGTTGTAATTAATAGTCTTATTAAACTCTTATTGCATTTGAACTTAAATATTTTTGACATCATCAAATCTATTAACTTGTACATTCTTACATAATTACAAGTTGGGGGAGATTGTTGGATATATTTGAGATGTCATGTCTAAAATGTTTCATGTTTAGTTTTCAGATCTTAACTAACAGGAAATATTAGTACTTACTGGAAGTCAGGACTTAAGGATATCAGGACTTAGATTATCAGAAGATAATATCAGAAGATGGATATCAGAACTTAAGTACTGGAGGACTAATAGTTAAGGAAGGAAGCTGAATAACAGAAAAGAAGATCAAGAATAATACAAGAAGAAGATATGCATGGAAAGAGTTAGAGGACTAGAAGAATTATATAAGATATCTGGTTGATATATTTTACGAGACATAATTATATTCCATATCAACTACAAGTTATCTTGTAACTGTTTGTCTATATAAACACAGATATTGGTTTACTCTATAAGAGTTACGATCATCGAGAAGATCATATATTATAACCTAACAGCTCTCATGATATTTGTTTATCACTGAGAGAGAACAGTTCCATTGTAACAAAGTTTATTATATCGAATACATCTATTTTCTATTACTTGTGCTTTAAATCGATTTGATTGTATTCTACAATGTATTCAACCCCCTTCTACAGTATTGTGTGACCTAACATGCATCATTGACATCCATTAACTCACTAGTAACGGGATCTTCCGATTCTTCTGTAGCTGCCTTTCTCTCATTTTCTCTCCGTTTTTGCATCAAGTGCTCCCCTTGGCTACCCACCCTTACACCCTCACCTTCACCATCTAAGGCGGGACTCCTCTCACTCACTTTTTCCATGCTGGAAGAAATAGTATTATAAATTGCACTCTTTTCCTCTCCTTTTTCCTGAGAGCAACTTATCCTCTCACTCAAGTCACTCATTTCCCTCAATCCTAAGAGTGATTTTACAACAACTAAGTCATCTACACTTGTCACAATTTTGAAAATATCAGGTTGTGTAGAGACTTTCAACAAATAAGAGATATCTATCGAAATAGCAGTTGTGAGTATCAATGAATGACTGTTATTAGGCATATCCGTTGAGGGACAATCAGTGATCAACAGATGAGAAATATCCGTTGAAGAGGCAGAAATGAAAGGGTTAGGAGTTGAAACTATAGTAGAGTCTGTGGTGATTTATTTGAGATTTGTATGCACAGACTTATCAGTAGTGTCAAAAAGAAAGGGCAAGTGAGCCAACAAATCATCAATAAGATGATGCACAATTGCTTTAGATTTTGGATCCTCCATGAGTTTCAAAGATGGAAAATCAGGAATTGATGTGTTTATCATATCCACATCCAGTGAGTTTATGGGAGAATTGTGTGTGTGAGGTGTTTCGATTGTGAGAGGATTTGGCTATGACTCCACATTTATTGGAGCCACATCAACCTGAATTTGAGATAGTGCATTAACTGTCTTTGACTATAGTTGGCACTGTATGTGCACCATGTGACTCTCCCAAAGTTTTTAATTTCTTCTATCTAATGTAGGTTTGAGTTTGGCATGTATGTACCTACCCCTTTTGTTCTGTGCTCTTGGAGATGAGCTATTTTCAATAGTTACATCATTTTGGGAGGATGCAACTAGTAATGTGCTACTTTCCTTATTAATCACCACAGCCTGTTGGGAGACTGTGGTGTGGCTAGGATGGGATTCACTAACTTCCCTCATCTTATCCTTAGGGATTCTTTTATGTTCACCTTGTCCCTCACCTTTCTCACTACCCTTCACACTCCCCTCATTTGTTGTGGTAGATTTTAAAACTAGTTTATTTGAGAGTAACTAGAGTGTGGTTTCTTTGATTTAGATTTTGAAAATTTAGGTTTTGTGGCTTGGGTAGGCATCTATTTGGTCACAGTTATAGATGCCATATCCACAGTTGAATGCAAAGAAACTAGAGGTTGAGGAAAGAGTTGTGATAGAAACAGTTACCTCACTTACCTGAGGTGCCTCCATGATGGGCAGATAGTTGAGAGGCACTTCAATATGAAGATTGTTTCTGTTCAAAACAGCAAGTACCCACTTTTCTTGTACCCGACAATCAGGCTTATTTGTTGGGTTCTCAATCAAGAGGTCCTTAAAAACATGGTTTGTTAGCATCATAAGAAACCTAACATAGTATATGTTCTTTGACCTTTTCTAGATATCTCCTAATTTACACACTAATTCCATCATGACATAGTTACTAAAATTAAAGTACTTGTCATTCATAAGCATATAGAGCATGTTAATCATTGAATAAGTAACTACATCAAAGTTGTTAGTTTTATAAGAAAAGGCTTTTATAAAAGAATCACAGAGAAAGCTCCATTCTTTTCTAAGGCCCATTCTCCTAATCTCACCAAGTTTGGCAGGATTGAGAGAATAACACATAGAAGTAAGCATGGTGCTCACATCTTTGTCTGTGTGTGGAAACATTATTGTTATTTTCAGGCAAATGAAGCAAGCTTGTATTTCATCACAATTAATACAGTAATCATTACATTTAAGAGAGAAGGCAATGGTTTTATCCTTGGATTTGTACACAGCCGTAGTCCAGATCTGCTCCACAACTTCACAGTAGATTAGTGGAGACTCAAGTATGGCATAGCTTAGTTTGTAGTTGTGAATGAAGTCCATCATCTTGTGATAGTCCTCAGTAACAGCAATGTTCTTGTCCACCAGTGCCACGAATTTGTTCTTCTCATATATAAATCCAAATAGAGACATAATCTTGACTACATGCGTCATTTTTCTGATTGAAAGCAGTTACAGAGAAAAAGGGTTTTTGGAGATGAAGAGAGTAAAAATTTATTTGATGATAATGAGAAAGATTAAAGTAAAATGAAAAATTGGAAGAGGCTTTTATACTTTCTCAGAAATTAATACATAAAAAATTAAAAGTACACTAAAGTACCTAATAAAAATTTCCAAAAATAGCCATATAAAAATAAATTAAACAGTATAAATTCTAAAGATCATCCATCGACATATACATACAATCAGTGTATCTTATTGGCGGTTGATTACGTGTCGAAATTGGTTGATGTCACACCCCCAACTTAAATAGCAAAATAATTATAGCTATTACATCATTTTAAAGAGTATTACACAACCAAAATCCAAGATCTTTACAGTTTAGGGTTTGAAACAGCCCAACACTACCAACTATTACATCTGATTACAAATACCGAGTCCTCACACAACTATTATTACTTATTCTACCTGAGCTCGAACATAAGCGTCAGCATCACAGGTCTTACGGGCAGTCTGCTTGAATCTAACCATGGCTGCTAGCTGTAATATAAGGGTAAAGCAAGAAGTGAGCCAAAAGCTCAACAAGTGCAAACAATACAGCGCAAAGCATAAATCGGGATATACCTTTAGGAATGACAATGGAATGACATAATCAATGATAATCGAGAGATAAAACTTACGTGAGTTGGCATCATTTTGCTTGCATCAAAACAAATTTTAAAATCATACTTAATCAAAATCATTTTATGACGCTACGGATTACAGCCGGTGATCAGCCGCGAAGTAATCCCGAACCTCGCTGGGTTCTAAAACATTATTGGGAATCCCTAGGCAACTTTTAAGCCTAATATAAGTGTGGAAAGGACTCGCGTCTCAGTCCAGATCCACCATTCAAGAAAACATTTGTCCCCCTTTGGGACTGAAAAATCCACGTTTTAATCATTTTAAAACTGATGCCGATTTATGACAAAATCTCTTTTGACTGTAATTATTTTTATCAAGGGATTATAGATCAACTTGAAACACTGGAAATATGACACTAAATCTCAGGGCCATGATCTACTAGACTTTACTATATTAGGGTAATTGAGAGGTTTCCATAAACAAGAACTTAGACAAGGAAATTAAGCCAGGCTATTGGATAAGATGAAAGAGTAATGCCAAACTAGGCTTAAAGCAATGGTTGTAGACAAGGTATAGGTATTAGAACATCAAGAAGATAAGCATCACTGGTTCCAATAGGATAGAGGTGTTAAAATATAAAGAAAGTGATCATCAGCTCAAGATATAACAGGGTATCAAACTTTAGGGTAAGGATAGGGTTATCAAACAATCATGAATGAATTTAAGAAATGATTGGCTTTTAGGTATCAAGATAAAGTTTCTATCGAGGTTATTTCAAGAGTTGAATTCAAAGCATCAGGGTGCAACATCAAGATTTCTCAGGGATCAATAGCATGATAAACAAAAGGGATTAATAAGATATTATAACGCATCTCTAATTTATCATGGCATTAAACTATCATGAAAGACTTTTGAACTACTTGCAATACGTACTCGAGGGTTCATGGCATCTCTATGTAACTCAAAGATAAACAAAAGATACGCTTGATTTAAATATATCAAAATGACTCAGGATAATTGCATCGATATATATATATGAACTGTTTACAGTAAATGCGAAGGTCAAGTTGAATCACTTGCCTTAAGATAGACTGGTCTGGTCTGACTGGTAGGAGCAACAACTGGAGCTTCACTCGACTTTTAAGGCAAGTTTTCCCTCGTCTCGAGATCCTACATAAATAATAATAATCCTCATTATAATATATTCCTTCCATCTTAACCTATTTACAACCCGAAATTAAACATGGATGGCACTTAGGCCTATACATACTTAATTCATATCCAACATTTATATTTTTAAATGTACACACGTAGCCACATAATCACATATCGTATATTAATACCAAATAACATCATATACACCATAATGCCACACTAGGCTTGGATGATCTCGACTCACCACTCAAGTTACTTGGTTGCTAACTAAACGAAGTCTTCGAATTTGGGCTTCCTAACTCAATGTGCCTTTCTTAAATTATCCAAAACCTATTGACCCTCACTTGTGCCTTTTGTTCTACTGACCTTACACTATCTTACAACTATGGTGGTCGACCTAATACTCACTTCTAAGTGTCCTAAAACTATGTGATAAGTGAAAGTGCTCACTGGTGCAAATTTCAGAATGGTAACTAAGGTTTCTTGAGTGCATTAGACACTCTTAAACTACAAGTTTTTCTTCAAAATTTTTACACAAGACTCTCCTGACCTAAGGGCATCTCACAAGCTTGATGTGGCTCAAAGGCCTGGCTTGGGCCTTCTTGGGCCTAAGCTAAAAGTCCAAGGTTCCCCTGTTTTTCTGGGCAGAAAATGCCCTGACTTGAATTAACTTGTGACACATGGTTCTAGCTCATATCCTATGAACTATGGTTGGAAAAACTTCTCTGACATACCCTCTAACTAAGGCCCAATTGGGCCTAATGAGGGCCTACCCATGACATGGCCAAATCTCCCTATTTCCAAGTTGCAACAAAACTGTCCCCTGCTGGACAGATTTTGTTATTCTACTTGTGCACCTAACCAAATGACATGCAAACCTCCAACCAACTCCTAAAACCTATTATATACTCCCCATACTAACTTCTGGTGGCTTGGGCCTCAAAGTGCCCATCAATGACATGGTCAAAACTCACTCAAAACTCAGGGTACTAAACTGATTTTTCTGCAGAAACTATAACTCTCATTTTCCAAGGTTTTGACTTGACAAACCCAATTATCAACAACTAAATACTTAAACCAAGACCTATACTTGGTGTTCTACTGAACTAACTCTTTTTTTCTCAAAATACCCTTGGTGAGATCATCCTTACCTATGGTGCAACTATGGCAAAATAAAAGAGACTACTCTTTACAACTCATAAACCTTTATGCTTTTGAAACAACATGATATATATTTTTATAAAAGATAACCACAAATTATTACCATGCAACAAGAAGCATAAATCCATATTATCACATTATTCCTACTGAAATTAAGGCTCACTAACAAAATCTTTTCCAAATGATCAAAATCTTACAACAAACTAAGAGAATTCCACATGCATGCATGCCTTCGGGTTTTTCAACCCAAAACAACCCATTTTCTACATATATTCCATCTTAAAATTGACATGCAAGCCTAGCATAAGGTATACCTAGATGATCACTTAGCATGCAAGGAGTTTTATCAAATTATCACCACAAAATTTAAGTCATTATCACATAAACATGCAAAAATTGATCAAAACAACAAGAATGATTTCAAGGACCATTCATTTGGCTCCCATATGGTCATGGCCGAATGAAATGGATGGAAATGGCCATTAAATCATCAAGATTTTCCTTCTCATGACTTGGCACTTATCCATTCATTGTAGTCCTCTCAAAAACAACCTTAAATCCATAAGAATCAAGATTGTATATTTGAGTTTCACTAAAACCTTAACATGCAACTTTAAAACTTAAACTTTTTACTCAAAACTATTTGGAATATAAATGATCATGATATAGGAAGTAATATTTACTTGTATGGGAGGTGGAAACTTGAATGTGGAATGAAGAAAAGGGGAGGGGGGTAGGGCTTCGGCAAAAAGCCGAGAGGAAAGGTGGGAGGAGGGAGAGGAGAGGGAGAAAAAATGTAGAAATGGTGGAGTGATCATCTTGATTGTTTGGTTTTTATTTGCCCACAAGTGAGTGGATGTGAGAAATTACAAGAGTAACCCTCTAGCCAAAGTTAGGCAAGTTTGCATGCAAGGTCAAGGAGGTAATTTGGCTAGCAATTTGTGAGTTAGTGGGGTGGTTATTGACTCTTTAGCCCTTTGGTTAAATAGAAGAGAGTTTGCATGCAAGGTTATTCATGTAATTTGATAATTATTAAGCAACTAATTTCCAAAGATTTATTTTTATATAATAAAGTACAAGTTCAAAAATTATAAAATTTATACCATAAAATAACTTGGATTTTTAGAGACTTTATAAAATCATTTTCAAAATTTGTGTACAAAATGTCTTTTAAAAGAAAATTTTTCCAAAGCTTAGAATATTCCTTATAAATCAAAAATAAAGAAATTAAATAAATTCTTGCTTTGAAAAATCATATACTACCCAGAGCAAATTTAAAATGCAAAAATTTTCACTCACACAAACGTACAAGCATTGAATATATTTTTATTTAACTTAATATTATTCACAAATAATATTACATAAAATGCCGGTCGTAACATCCTCTCCCCCTTAAGGGATTCTGTCCCCAGAATCTAAGAGAACAGATGAGGATACCGGGAACGCATATCAGACTCTAACTCCCAAGTCGACTCTTCGACCTTAGGGTTCCTCCAAAGTACTTTCACTAACTTTACTGATTTATTTCTAAGACTCTTTACTTGCCAGTCGAGTACTTTAACCGGTTGCTCCACAAATGACAGGTCTGCCTGAATTTCTACAGGTTCATATTCTATCACATGGCTAGCGTCAGGATTGTACTTCTTAAGCAACGACACATGGAACACATTATGCACATGCTGATACTGAGGTGGTAAGGCCAACTCGTAGGCCACCTTTCCTACTTGACTCAAAATCTCAAAAGGACCTACGTATCTAGGTGCTAACTTTCCTTTCTTGCCAAATCTTATCAACCCTTTCCTAGGTGACACTTTTAGCAACACAGCTTCGCCAATTTGGAATTGAACATCCTTGCGCGCTGGATCCGCATACTTCCTCTGTCTATCTTGAGCAGCAAGCAACCTTTTCTGAATTAACTTGACTGAGTCATGCAACTGTTGTACCAATTCTGAGCCGAGAATTCTTCCTTCTCCTACTTCATCCCAACTTGTTGGTGATCTACATCTTCGCCCGTACAAAGCTTCATATGGTGGCATGCCGATACTGGAATGATAGCTGTTGTTATATGAAAATTCAATTAATGGCAGGTGGTCGTCCCAACTTCCAGCAAAATCGATTGCACAACTGCGCAACATGTCTTCAATTGTTTGAATTGTTCTTTCACTCTGGCCATCAGTCTGCGGGTGATACGCCGTGCTCATATTCAACTTCGTACCAAGACATTCCTGGAATTGCTTCCAGAATCTTGAGTTAAATCGGGGATCTCTGTCTGAAACTATTGATACGGGTACTCCATGCCTTAATACGATTTCGTGCACATACAGATGAACCAACTTGTCCAGTGACGACTTCTCATTTATTGGAAGGAAATGCGCCGACTTCGTAAGACGATCAATTATAACCCATATTGTGTCATGTCCGGACTTTGTTCGTGGTAGTCCTACTATAAAGTCCATAGCGATGTTTTCCCATTTCCATTCTGGAATCTTCAGGGGTTGAATTAATCCGCTTGGTCGTTGATGTTCTGCCTTTACTTTCTGACAGGTATAGCACTTCGCAACCCATTCTGCCACGTCTCTTTTCATATTTGGCCACCAAAAGTTCTTCTTTAAGTCTTGATACATCTTGGTGCTTCCCGGGTGGATTGAAAATTTCGAATGGTGGGCTTCATGGAGGATCTCATTCTTTAATTCAGATACATGGGGAATCCATATTCTGGATGAAAACCTTAGTATTCCTTGCTCATCCTTTTTAGTATTAATCTCTTCTCCAGATAACTGATTTTTCTCTTTTTCCATTACTTCCTCTTGACACTTCTTTATCTTTTCCATTAGTGTTGGCTGAAAGGTCATTGCATGACAAACTTCTTTGACTTTCCCATAAGCACAAAGTTCCAGTTCAAATTTTCCGATTTCTTCAGATAACTCTTTTGATGTTATCATTGCATTCAATCTTTCCTTCCGACTCAGCGCATCGGCCACTACGTTCGCCTTTCCAGGATGGTAATTTATCGAACAGTCATAGTCTTTAATCAATTCCAGCCATCTCCTCTGCCTCATATTGAGCTCTTTCTGAGTAAAAATGTACTTTAAGCTCTTGTGATCCGTGTAGATTTCACACTTTTCTCCATAGAGATAGTGTCTCCAAATCTTGAGTGCGAACACTATGGCGGCTAATTCCAAGTCATGCGTCGGATACTTTAACTCGTGTGGCTTCAACTGTCTTGACGCATATGCTATTACCTTACTGTGTTGCATCAACACACAACCCAAACCCTTATGTGAAGCGTCGCTGAATATTACAAAATTCCCTTGATCATCTGGAAGTACTAACACCGGAGCTGTTACCAACTTCTGTTTTAACTCTTGAAAGCTATTTTCACATTCTGCACTCCATTCAAACTTTTGATTCTTTCTGGTTAACTTGGTCAATGGTGTGGCGATCTTCGAGAAATCCTTGACGAATCTTCTATAGTATCCGGCCAATCCTAGAAAACTTCGCACTTCCGTAGGAGTCCTTGGCCTCTCCCAACTCATAACTGCATCAATCTTCGCCGGATCCACTTTAATTCCATCATTTCCAATAACATGCCCCAAAAATTGAACTTCCTTTAACCAAAACTCACATTTGGTAAACTTGGCATACAACTTCTCTTGTCGGAGTATCTCCAATGCTATCCAGAGATGCTGCATATGTTCTTCTTCCGATTTAGAATAAATAAGGATGTCATCAATAAATACCACGACAAATTTATCCAAATACTTCTTAAATACTCGATTCATCAGATCCATGAATGCGGCCGGGGCGTTGGTCAATCCAAACGGCATTACTAGGAATTCATAATGCCCATATCTGGTCCTAAATGCGGTCTTGGGAATATCTCCTTCCTTGATCTTTAATTGATGGTATCCCGATCTCAAGTCAATCTTCGAAAAACATTTTGCTCCCTTTAACTGATCAAAAAGGTCATCTATCCTTGGTAGCGGGTAGCGGTTCTTGATCGTTACTTTATTCAACTCCCGGTAATCTATGCATAGACGCATACTCCCATCTTTCTTCTTCACAAAGAGAACAGGTGCTCCCCATGGCGACGTACTTGGTCGTATCACTCCCTTATCCAATAATTCTTGTAGCTGGCTCGCCAACTCTTTCATTTCTGCTGGTGCCATCCTATACGGAGCCTTTGAAACTGGTTCCGTGCCTGGAGCAAGGTTGATCTCGAACTCAATTTGTCGATCTGGTGGTAAGCCTGGTAGTTCGTCGGGAAACACATCGGGAAACTCATTAACTACAGGAATATCTTCCATGCTGAGGCTGCCTCTCTCTGAATCCACTACATATGCTAGGAACGACTCACAACCTTTTCTAAGTAACTTCTTAGCCTGAATAATTGTAAGAAATAGTCGCTCTTGCCTCTGTCCCTTAAATACTACCTTCTCTCCACTCTTCGTCTTTAAATTCACTCTCTTGGTCTTACAATTTATCTGCGCGCTATTCTCTCCTAACCAATCCATTCCTAAGATTATGTCAAACTCTCCCAGCTTGAAGAGTATCAAGTCGGCTGAGAACTTATATCCCGAAATATCAATCTCACATTTTGGACAAAATTGATTCACAGGAATCTTCTCTTGGTTCGCAATTACCACATTTACTACCTCACTCATAACCGTTTTATCACATTGGATCTTATCAACAAAGGATTCTGATATGAAAGATCTTGTGGCTCCCGAATCAATCAATACTTTGGCTTTGACATTATTGAGTAAAAGTGTACCTGCTATCACCTCAGAATTCTGAACAGCATCTTTCATCTTCAGGTCAAATGTCCTTGCTGTTGCTTGCGGGGTTGGTGCGGGTGGTGGAGGTAATGCCAATACCTCAGCTGGCACGCTTGCACTGGTACTTGCCACGTTCATCAGAGCTCTGACTGGTCCTGTTGCCTTACACTCCCTAGCCATGTGTCCAGTCTTCCCACACTTGTAGCACGTAACTCCTGGCTTCGGCATCTTGCACTCATTGGCCAAATGTCCCTTCTGATTGCACCTATAACAGGTCATACTCAGCTTATTGCATACTCCGGGGTGCCTTCTTCCACAGTGCTTGCATTCTGGCCTCTGGAACCTGTTTTCTCCAACTTGCCCTTGGCTTGCCTGATTGTTCCCTTTTGATTCTTGCCTTTTGCCCAAATTTCCTTTCCTTTGAAAATTTCCGCCCTTCTGGAAACCAATCCTCTTTACATTCCGATCTTGCGAACTTCCAGCTTCAGACTTTTCTCCATAAAATGGAACCTTCCTCTTCTTGTTATCCCTCTCTTTCCTTGACTGCATCCCATTATTCTCAATTAGAGCAGCTTTCTGTACTACTCCCACATAAGTCTCAAGCTCAAACATAGCCACCCTATCTCTGATCCAAGGCTCCAATCCTTGCTGAAATTTCTTTGCTTTTTCCTCCTCAGTGCTGGTATACTTTGTCACAAACCTTGACAACTCAGTGAACTTCTTCTCATATTCCAGTACAGTCATGTTCCCTTGTTTTAACTCAAGAAATTTTAGCTCCATCTGATTCTGCATGTACTTAGGGTAATACTTGTCCAGAAATAACTTCTTAAATCTCTCCCAAGAAATCTGCTGAGTGACTTCCATAGCTTTTACTGATTCCCACCAATAAATGACTTCTCCCTTCAAGAAGTAAGTGGCATACAGCGTCTTCTGATCGTCCCCTAACTGTACCAACTCAAAAGCCCTTTCCATCTCCTTGATCCATGTGTTTGCTATCACTGGATCAGTGGTATCATGAAATACAGGTGGATTCACACTCTGAAAAACCTTGAAAGTGACAATTTGTCTTGGTGGTACTGGGGGTTCAGGTGGTTGATATGGCTCACGGTTATCTTGGTTTTCAATTCGTTGTTGAAGAGTTAGTTGTTGTTGAGCTATAGCATTGGTTTGCTGTTGCAAGGTTTCCAGTAGTCGAAGAATATTTGGGTCTGTGGTGAAGGTGGTTGTTGGGTTCTTCTTTTTGGGAGGCATGATCCTGAAATAAGAGTTGTGTCATAACAAATATGAATGATAAAATGATTCGAGGGTATCGCATGGCATTCTTGTTTACATATGGGGTCAAGTTTCCAGATATGATGACAAAACATAAAATAACAGTTGAGAGCAGATGGAACAATAGCACATAATTATTGAAATTTTAAAGGTCACAGTACATAGGATTGGGACATAGTCTGATTCTAGAAATAACAGGCTTATTTAAAGGAAAGACGGAAACAACTGGGGATTCCATAGAGTCTGATAGTACAACAACATGAAAGGTAAATGGAAAGAACTAAGGCTCCACTCCATCTGAACGGGGCTTGGTAGACTTTTTCTCTCGAAGTGTCTTCACAATGCTCTGGAGCTCATCCGCCACCATCTGAATGACATACTGGCTGGTACGGTCCCGGTGCGCTGGCATCTCCTCAAGCTTAGTGTTAACGTACCGAACCAAGGTCTCAAGTCTCGCAATCATCTGCTCCTTGGGCTTCCCTTCGTAGTTTCGGCTGTCCGGATACACGTTCTTCAGTCGGTCTATCAGTCGGTCGTACTTGCCCTGAAGCATGTCGAACTCGCGCCTCAACTCAGCATACACGGAGAAAGCAATAGTGTCGTCCGACCCAGAGGATGACGAGGAATGCGCCCTTTGCTGACAACCAATAAGAGGAGTATTAATAATAATTTACTTTACCTACTCTCTCGCATAGTATCTATAACCTACTCACAAGTCCTATAACCTATTTGGGCTGTTCAGGGACTCTAAACCGTAGCTCTGATACCAAAACCTGTCACACCCCCAACTTAAATAGCAAAATAATTATAGCTATTACATCATTTTAAAGAGTATTACACAACCAAAATCCAAGATCTTTACAGTTTAGGGTTTGAAACAGCCCAACACTACCAACTATTACATCTGATTACAAATACCGAGTCCTCACACAACTATTATTACTTATTCTACCTGAGCTCGAACATAAGCGTCAGCATCACAGGTCTTACGGGCAGTCTGCTTGAATCTAACCATGGCTGCTAGCTGTAATATAAGGGTAAAGCAAGAAGTGAGCCAAAAGCTCAACAAGTGCAAACAATACAGCGCAAAGCATAAATCGGGATATACCTTTAGGAATGACAATGGAATGACATAATCAATGATAATCGAGAGATAAAACTTACGTGAGTTGGCATCATTTTGCTTGCATCAAAACAAATTTTAAAATCATACTTAATCAAAATCATTTTATGACGCTACGGATTACAGCCGGTGATCAGCCGCGAAGTAATCCCGAACCTCGCTGGGTTCTAAAACATTATTGGGAATCCCTAGGCAACTTTTAAGCCTAATATAAGTGTGGAAAGGACTCGCGTCTCAGTCCAGATCCACCATTCAAGAAAACATTTGTCCCCCTTTGGGACTGAAAAATCCACGTTTTAATCATTTTAAAAACTGATGCCGATTTATGACAAAATCTCTTTTGACTGTAATTATTTTTATCAAGGGATTATAGATCAACTTGAAACACTGGAAATATGACACTAAATCTCAGGGCCATGATCTACTAGACTTTACTATATTAGGGTAATTGAGAGGTTTCCATAAACAAGAACTTAGACAAGGAAATTAAGCCAGGCTATTGGATAAGATGAAAGAGTAATGCCAAACTAGGCTTAAAGCAATGGTTGTAGACAAGGTATAGGTATTAGAACATCAAGAAGATAAGCATCACTGGTTCCAATAGGATAGAGGTGTTAAAATATAAAGAAAGTGATCATCAGCTCAAGATATAACAGGGTATCAAACTTTAGGGTAAGGATAGGGTTATCAAACAATCATGAATGAATTTAAGAAATGATTGGCTTTTAGGTATCAAGATAAAGTTTCTATCGAGGTTATTTCAAGAGTTGAATTCAAAGCATCAGGGTGCAACATCAAGATTTCTCAGGGATCAATAGCATGATAAACAAAAGGGATTAATAAGATATTATAACGCATCTCTAATTTATCATGGCATTAAACTATCATGAAAGACTTTTGAACTACTTGCAATACGTACTCGAGGGTTCATGGCATCTCTATGTAACTCAAAGATAAACAAAAGATACGCTTGATTTAAATATATCAAAATGACTCAGGATAATTGCATCGATATATATATATGAACTGTTTACAGTAAATGCGAAGGTCAAGTTGAATCACTTGCCTTAAGATAGACTGGTCTGGTCTGACTGGTAGGAGCAACAACTGGAGCTTCACTCGACTTTTAAGGCAAGTTTTCCCTCGTCTCGAGATCCTACATAAATAATAATAATCCTCATTATAATATATTCCTTCCATCTTAACCTATTTACAACCCGAAATTAAACATGGATGGCACTTAGGCCTATACATACTTAATTCATATCCAACATTTATATTTTTAAATGTACACACGTAGCCACATAATCACATATCGTATATTAATACCAAATAACATCATATACACCATAATGCCACACTAGGCTTGGATGATCTCGACTCACCACTCAAGTTACTTGGTTGCTAACTAAACGAAGTCTTCGAATTTGGGCTTCCTAACTCAATGTGCCTTTCTTAAATTATCCAAAACCTATTGACCCTCACTTGTGCCTTTTGTTCTACTGACCTTACACTATCTTACAACTATGGTGGTCGACCTAATACTCACTTCTAAGTGTCCTAAAACTATGTGATAAGTGAAAGTGCTCACTGGTGCAAATTTCAGAATGGTAACTAAGGTTTCTTGAGTGCATTAGACACTCTTAAACTACAAGTTTTTCTTCAAAATTTTTACACAAGACTCTCCTGACCTAAGGGCATCTCACAAGCTTGATGTGGCTCAAAGGCCTGGCTTGGGCCTTCTTGGGCCTAAGCTAAAAGTCCAAGGTTCCCCTGTTTTTCTGGGCAGAAAATGCCCTGACTTGAATTAACTTGTGACACATGGTTCTAGCTCATATCCTATGAACTATGGTTGGAAAAACTTCTCTGACATACCCTCTAACTAAGGCCCAATTGGGCCTAATGAGGGCCTACCCATGACATGGCCAAATCTCCCTATTTCCAAGTTGCAACAAAACTGTCCCCTGCTGGACAGATTTTGTTATTCTACTTGTGCACCTAACCAAATGACATGCAAACCTCCAACCAACTCCTAAAACCTATTATATACTCCCCATACTAACTTCTGGTGGCTTGGGCCTCAAAGTGCCCATCAATGACATGGTCAAAACTCACTCAAAACTCAGGGTACTAAACTGATTTTTCTGCAGAAACTATAACTCTCATTTTCCAAGGTTTTGACTTGACAAACCCAATTATCAACAACTAAATACTTAAACCAAGACCTATACTTGGTGTTCTACTGAACTAACTCTTTTTTTCTCAAAATACCCTTGGTGAGATCATCCTTACCTATGGTGCAACTATGGCAAAATAAAAGAGACTACTCTTTACAACTCATAAACCTTTATGCTTTTGAAACAACATGATATATATTTTTATAAAAGATAACCACAAATTATTACCATGCAACAAGAAGCATAAATCCATATTATCACATTATTCCTACTGAAATTAAGGCTCACTAACAAAATCTTTTCCAAATGATCAAAATCTTACAACAAACTAAGAGAATTCCACATGCATGCATGCCTTCGGGTTTTTCAACCCAAAACAACCCATTTTCTACATATATTCCATCTTAAAATTGACATGCAAGCCTAGCATAAGGTATACCTAGATGATCACTTAGCATGCAAGGAGTTTTATCAAATTATCACCACAAAATTTAAGTCATTATCACATAAACATGCAAAAATTGATCAAAACAACAAGAATGATTTCAAGGACCATTCATTTGGCTCCCATATGGTCATGGCCGAATGAAATGGATGGAAATGGCCATTAAATCATCAAGATTTTCCTTCTCATGACTTGGCACTTATCCATTCATTGTAGTCCTCTCAAAAACAACCTTAAATCCATAAGAATCAAGATTGTATATTTGAGTTTCACTAAAACCTTAACATGCAACTTTAAAACTTAAACTTTTTACTCAAAACTATTTGGAATATAAATGATCATGATATAGGAAGTAATATTTACTTGTATGGGAGGTGGAAACTTGAATGTGGAATGAAGAAAAGGGGAGGGGGGTAGGGCTTCGGCAAAAAGCCGAGAGGAAAGGTGGGAGGAGGGAGAGGAGAGGGAGAAAAAATGTAGAAATGGTGGAGTGATCATCTTGATTGTTTGGTTTTTATTTGCCCACAAGTGAGTGGATGTGAGAAATTACAAGAGTAACCCTCTAGCCAAAGTTAGGCAAGTTTGCATGCAAGGTCAAGGAGGTAATTTGGCTAGCAATTTGTGAGTTAGTGGGGTGGTTATTGACTCTTTAGCCCTTTGGTTAAATAGAAGAGAGTTTGCATGCAAGGTTATTCATGTAATTTGATAATTATTAAGCAACTAATTTCCAAAGATTTATTTTTATATAATAAAGTACAAGTTCAAAAATTATAAAATTTATACCATAAAATAACTTGGATTTTTAGAGACTTTATAAAATCATTTTCAAAATTTGTGTACAAAATGTCTTTTAAAAGAAAATTTTTCCAAAGCTTAGAATATTCCTTATAAATCAAAAATAAAGAAATTAAATAAATTCTTGCTTTGAAAAATCATATACTACCCAGAGCAAATTTAAAATGCAAAAATTTTCACTCACACAAACGTACAAGCATTGAATATATTTTTATTTAACTTAATATTATTCACAAATAATATTACATAAAATGCCGGTCGTAACAGTTGAAGTTAAGGCGTTGCCAAAAAATGATGCGAAAGTGGTGCTTAATTTTCTTCACAAGCAGATATTCATAAGATTTGGAACTCCAAGAGTCATAATCAGTGATGAGGGGTCGCATTTTTGTAATCGCAAGTTCACTGTTATGATGCAAAGGTGTAATGTTAATTATCGCATTGCTACGGCTTATCATCCTCAGATAAATGGTCAAGCTGCGGTATCTAACAGAGAGATCAAGTGCATTTTAGAGAAGGTTGTGTGTCCATTAAGGAAAGATTGGTCTTTGAAGCTTGACGAAGCTGTTTGGGTATATAGAACAGCATACAAGACTCTATTGGGAATGTCGCCGTTTCAGTTGGCTTATGGTAAGGGGTTTCATTTTCCGGTGGAGCTAGAGCATAAGGCGTATTGGGCTTTGAAGAAGTTGAATCTGGATTTGGATGCAGATGGAAAGAAGAGGATGCTTTAATTGAATGAACTCCGAGTTTCGACTTCAAGCCTATGAGAAGAACAAAATGTATAAGGAGAAAGTCAAGAGGTGGCACGATAGGGGTCTAGTGCTTAAATCATTTGTATTGGGGCAACAAGTTCTTTTGTTTAACTCTTGTCTCCGTCTTTTTCCAGGAAAGTTAAAGTCAAGATGGTCAGGGTCGTTTATTGTCAAAACTGTGTTGCCACATGGAGCGGTGGAGATTTTTGAGAATGATCCGGGCCAAGCATTCAAGGTAAATGGTCAGAGGTTGAAACATTACTATGGTGACATGCCAAGCCGCGAGGTAGTTAGTGTCGTTTTATTGTTCGTTTGATCTCACATTTCTTCATCAAGCTAACGATGTAAAACAAGCACTTCTTGGGAGGCAATCCTAGTTTGTTGTACATTAGTAGGTAGAGAAAGTAAGAAAAAAGAGAAAAACACAAAAAAATTAGAAAAAGAAAAAAATTCAGGGCCAACTTCAGAAGCTGAGTGCGCTCACCCTGATCTAGCGTGCGACCGCGCTGTTTTTCTAGAAACCAAGCGCGCCCGCGTTGATCTAGCGCGCGCCTACACACAATTTGGCAGAAGGTGAGCGCGCCCGTGCTATTCTAGCGCGCGGCCGCATCAGGGTCCTGTTTTCGAAAAAAAACAGCAGCTTGTGAAGAGAAAATCAGGATTTTACTACAAAATCAATTTTTACCCAAATTTTACTCTTCTACATCACAAATTTCCCTCTCCAAATCAAACCATTATTCCCACGATTCCCATAATCAATTCCCACTTCTATTCCATATCTAATTCTCTTCTCACCTCCTATATATACATACACTTATACACAAACTTCTCCACCACTTCACAAATTCTCAAACACAATTCTCTCTCAAATATTTATCTTTTATTCTCTCTTATCCAATCCCAATGACACCCAAGAGACAAAGAACTCAAGTAAGTAGCAGCACCACTGATATTTCGAGTGCAGGTGGTGTGAGGCCGAGGTTTTCGACTCCCGAGGCTGAGGCGGAGTATACGAGGCTTCTCTTAAAGCCTATAGCCAAGGAGCGAGGTTTTCTACCATCAGGGAAGGATGGTAAGTTGTTCGAGATTATTCTAAAGATGGGTTGGGTTCCTTTTTGTGAGGCTCCTGCTGCTGTGCCCATGAGTGTGGTTCGAGAGTTCTATGTTAATGTAAAGGCAGAGAAGAATAGTTTCACTGTGGTTAGGGGGATGACTGTGGAGTATAGTGCTGATGCGATAAGGAGGGTGATTGAGCAGCCCGCAAGGAAGCCCGGTCAGGATACTTAGAATGGTAAGACTCCGGAAGACTTTGATCTGGATCTAATCGTCGCTACTTTGTGTGTGCCTGAGACTCATTGGAAGTTCAAGAGGGGCACGACTGATTATTCCGTATTCCCTGCCTCGTGCATGAACAGGTTTACACATGCTTGGAATTCATTTATTGGTGCTAACATTATGTCATCTTCTCATGTGTATGAGATTACTGTGGAGCGTGCTCGTCTGTTATGGGGTATTTGTAACACCCCCAAATCCGGGGTCGAGGATCCGGGTTGTCACGAGTTCCATTTCCCATAATAATACTCAATCTTAATAAACAAACAACTACTGCATACTGTGACCCCACAATATACACACACCACAAGTTATAGTCTCAGAGATGAATACCAAAAATAACACAAGTCATTTTATTCCACAATTGTAAGTCATTACACCTCAAAAGGGTTTCTGAATAGATTTACATAATCTTTGCCATTACTATAATTCATAAATATACATAAGTCTGGTACATTAAAAGTTAAAAGCCTAGCCTATTGGTAGTTCCTACCTCAGCTACAGCGGCATCAACGCCAACAGGTAACTGCGGAACGTTTCCTATACGCTCATGAGTGGGAGCTTGGTCATGTTCATCTTGTCTATCTATTATTGTGTGATGAAAGAAGAAAGAAAGGGTGAGCAATAAGCCCACTGAAATAATATGTATAATACTTTACAATATATGAGCATTCTCATAGTACTCATGAAAGTCTTGGTCAAGCAAAAATGAACCAAATTTGATATCTTAACCTGACCAAGTCGTAAAATAATCAGTATATATGTATATATACTTTTCAAAATCTTTGAAATCCTCTTCAATGCATAATATACACAGAGTTCCAGTCTATAACTATATAAAAATATCGTTGCAAGGTGATCTCATATATCTAACCTTGTCTCAACATTTTTCTGAAAATCTTTATCATACATAAGATCATCATTTACTAGATATAAGTTAAAAAGATAAAGTTACAAGATACTCCAATATACTTATATCTTTTCCGAATGCTACTTGAACTACCACCGTTCAAGGTATAATCAGTTTCAAAAGTTCATCACATAGATGAGACTACGAGATAAGACTTGAATATATTCAATCTTTGAAATATCATTTAATGAAATGAAGTTATTAGATACTTCATTAATTCCCGATATATATATACACACCTATATATATATATATATCTCATACATTCCTTGAAACCCTCTGTTAAAAAAAGTATAAACAGAGTTATAATACCCAATAAATTTGGAACGAAGAGAATTTTCGCATATACCCGATATCTTGCGATCAGGCAAAGATACAAATAAGTAACTTTTCTACCATAGATGGATGAATTCCTCACCGATCATCACCCTGGCCGCATTAGGACCTCGCGCTAGACTGTTACCCGGCCACTCATGCGTGGATGGACTGTCACCCAGCCTCTTACACCTTCATAGACCGTACCCCGGCATGTTGCTTATGCCGACTCAATTAGATGGACTTACTTCCCGAACGTTGGGCAAGTAATCAAATTTTTTTCTCAAAACAGCAACCTCGTTGCAAATATAAAATACACCACAGAGCCGGATCCTTCATATTTTTGAGCGAGTATTCAAGTCCCCTTCGAAAGGAAGATCTTAAATTTGAAAACAATTTTTGGGATCCGCTCTAACTTTTAAAATCATTTTGAAGACTCGAAAATATTTTTAAGAATATTTGGAGTAATGCTGATTTAATAAAATAAATCAGTCCCAATATGATGGAAAATATCTGAATATTATTATTTAAATAATATTCCTATAAAGGATAATCTTTATATAAATAAATGAAGTAGAAGTTTTAAAAACTCATACTTGAAACGTGTTGTATATATGCTGTGAACTTGATGATTTCATTAACAAAAGACCTTAGTAGATTTAACTTAGTGAAATATGTAGCACTCGACGGATAAGCAAATATAGTCTCGACGGATGACTCAATATAGTCCTGACGGATGATGATTTGACATCCATCGAGTGAGTAGCTTATGTAACAATAAGTCATATAGCACATTTCTGCATACACCTTTGTATAGATTCTATAGTAGCATATAAGTCATGTCGACTTTAATTAGATAGGCATAATAGGTTGATTCATTGTACATAGATGATGTCTTGTAATTCTGCATAAATGAAATGAAGTCAAGTGCCAAATAGCTACCCGACGGATGATCAACAAAGCTACCCGACGGATGATCAACAAGGCAACCCGACGGATGATCATGTGCCCGATGGATAATCAATTTAAACATCTGTTGACAGTGACAATACAGTCACATGCGTCGAGTGTATGCAAAAGGAATGTGGGAGCCTATTCAACTGGGTTTTTGAGAACAAAGAAGCTTTGCCATTTACATGCTATTATGAAGATATTCAAAGATGCTGGAATAGAATAGTGAAGTAGTATAGTATTAGACTTGATAGGTTTTGTTGTATTATCTTGTCTTATTACTGTGTAATCTTGGTGATATATAAACCAAGAGTAGCAAATAGAACAACAAGAAGACTAAGCAAGTATTTTTCTCAATGAAACATTTGTAAGCTGTATTCTTAGCATTTCTCTGTAAGTTAAGCTGTTCTTATTTGTAAGCAGCTGTGAGCCATTCAAGCTTCACAGAGTTCTCTTGATATATATATATATTTATATCTGGTGGATACATTCAAATTCACCAGAAAGTTTTAAAGACTTGTGTTTTTATTACTTTGTGTTTTGATTCATATTTAACTTGTCATTCCGTACTTTGCAAATCAAAACACTGTCATATATATCTTAAGTTAGAACATCTTATAATTCAGAAAATGTTTCAAGAATTCCATTCAACCCCCCTTCTGTAATTCTTGGTGCATTGTTAGGGACTAACAATTGGTATCAGAGCAAGCTCTTGAAGAACAAAGAGTTTACTATCACTGGAAGGTAAAGATGCATCTTCATTTACTTTCTCAAGATGAGGCCTATGTGAATTGCATAGAGAGATGCCCTTATGTACCAATGAGAGCTGCAACTGGAAATGAGCCATTAGTTCCCAATCCAAGGCATGAATGGTCAGATCCTGATATTGAACAAGTCAGGAAAGACAAGAAGGCCATGAATATTCTGTTCAATGGAGTTGATGGTGACATGTTTGACAACATCATCAATTGCAAAACTGCCAATGAAGTTTAGGATACAATTCAGATTATTTGTGATGGCACTGAACAAGTTAGATAAAACAAGTTGCAGTTACTAATTCAGCAATATGAGCATTTCCACTTTGAAGAAGGTGAAACTCTCACTGATATCTTTAGTAGATTTCAAAAGCTACTAAATGCTCTAAAGCTGCATGGAAGAGTCTACCAAACCAAAGATTCTAACCTCAAATTTCTGAGATCCCTAGCAAAAGAATGGAAACCAATGACAGTCTCCTTGAGAAACTCAAAAGAATACAAGGAGATTACACTAGAGAGACTGTATGGTATTCTAAAGACTTATGAGCTTGTAATAGAACAAGATGAAAGAATAGAGAAAGGGATAAAGAAAGGAGGATCCATTGCACTAGTTGCTGAGTTAGAAAAAGAGAAGGAGATGAAGATAGAAGCTGTTGAGTCTACTTCAAAGGTCTGTGAAAACAAGGGCAAGGGGGCGGTAACAGAAAATGAAGATTCTTTGAGCCAAGATGATATGGATGACATTGATGAACATCTAGCATTTCTTTCCAGAAGATTTGCCAAGTTCAAGTTCAAGAAGAACTTTGGAGCAGCTAAGCCAAATAGAAACATGGTGGATAAATCAAAATTCAAATGTTTCAAATGTGGCTTGGCAGGGCACTTTGCCAGTGAGTGTAGAAAGTCAGATTCCAGCAAGAAGAAGTTTGAGCCTGTGGATTATAAACATAAATATTTTGAGATGCTCAAACAAAAGGAAAGAGCTTTCATTACACAAGAAAATGATTAGGAAATAGATGGTCTGGATGAGGATGAGGATGTCAACTATGTCAATCTAGCCCTAATGGCCAAGTCTGATGAAATAGAGATAAGTTCTTCAAGTAATCAGGTAATCACCACTAACCTTGCACATTTATCTAAAGCTGAGTGTAATGATGCAATAAATGACATGTCTACAGAATTATATCATTTGTGTGTTACACTTAAGTCTCTTACTAAGGAAAATGCTAAAATCAAAGAAAACAATTTGTTTTCAAGTGAGAGGAATAATGTGCTAGAATCTCAGTTTATTGAATTTGAAAAATTGAGAATTGAGTGTAAAATTGCTAAGGATGAATTAACTGAGTCCATGAAGAAAGAAGAGATCTTGAAGAAGCAACTTGAACGAGAACAGGAGGTGATTAAGGCATGGAAAACATCTAGAGATGTTCATGCTCAAATCACCAAAGTTCAAGGTATTGAGTCCTTTTGTGATGCAGCCTGAAAGAAGAATAAGGAGAAGCTGGAATCTAATTTGGTTGAAGGATTGCTAACAGATGTGGACTCGACGGATGATGAGAGTCATCCGTCGGATAACCAAAAGGATTATCTGTCGAGTGACATAAATCCTCATCCTTCGGCTGTAAGCAAACCTGTGAGTAAAGCCAAACTTGCCAAGTTAAATGGAAAATATGGATCAGTTTCCAAAAAATTCATTTCAGGAGAATCTAGTCAAGTGAGGAAGGAGAAGAAAGTGAATGTTGGACATCTGTCTATCAAGCAATTGAATGACAGAATAGAAAAGATTGAGGTTAAAATAGAGGCTAAAAAGAAAAACAATAGAAATGGTAAAGTGGGGATTAACAAACATAACAACTACACACCTGATAAGTATGCTCGTAGAAAAATCTGTGTTAAGTGTGGTAGTGTAAATCATCTATCTGTTAATTAGAAAACTGCCATGCCTACTTCCATATCTGTGCCACCTCCTTTTCCCAACATGAATGTCATGCCTTCTATGCATATGAATGCTATGTCTACACATAATATGAATGCACAATTTGCTAATATGCCATATGCACCTAATCCTTATTATGCTGCATTTAGTATGCCTCAAATGCCATTTAGCATGCCCTACTGGAATAACATGTTTACTAGTAGCATGCCATTTCCTGTTAATCAAAGTGTGCAAGATAATTCCGTTGTAATGAATGGTTTCAAAGGACCAACTCAAATGACTAAGGATGAATCTGATATCCCCAAGTCAAATGAGATCAAACCTAAGAAACAGAAGAAGAAAGCTAACAAGGCAGGACCCAAAGAAACTTGGGTACCAAAATCAACTTGATTTGATTTTAATGTGTGCAGGGAAACAGAAAGAATCTGTGGTACTTGGATAGTGGCTATTCAAGACACATGACAGGTGATTCTACCCTGCTCACATAGTTCAAGGAGAGAGCTGGCCCAAGTATTACTTTTGGAGATGACGGCAAGGGTTATACTGTGGGATATGGCTCGATTTCAAAAGACAATGTCATCATTGAGGAGGTTGCCTTAGTGGATGGTCTCAAGCATAATTTGTTGAGTATCAGCCAGCTGTGTGATAAAGGCAATTCAGCGACCTTCAACTCAGAAGCCTATGTTATGACAAACAAGAGAAGAAACAAAGCGGTTCTCACTGGAGTGAGAAAAGGGAATGTGTACTTAGCTGACTTCAACTCATCAAATGCAGAATCTGTTATTTGCCTTCTCAGTAAAGCAAGTCAAGATAAAAGTTGGCTTTGGCACAAGAAGCTATCCCATCTAAACTTCAAGACCATGAATGAACTTGTAAAGAAAGAACTGGTTAGAGGCATTCCTGAAGTGGAGTTTTCTAAGGATGGACTGTGTGATGCGTGCCAAAAGGGAAAGCAAGTTAAAGCATCATTCAGAAAGAAGCTTGATTCAACAATTGAAGAACCTTTACAACTGCTACACATGGACTTGTTTGGACCAGTCAATGTGTTGTCCATCTCAAGGAAAAGATTTTTCCTAGTAATTGTAGATGATTTCTCAAAGTTCTCTTGGAAATATTTTCTTAAGTCTAAAGATGAGGCTAGTGAAATCATCATCAATCACATAAGGCAAGTCAACAATCATCCTGATTCCAAAGTTAGAAGAATCAGGAGTGACAATGGAACTGAGTTCAAGAATTCTGTCATGAGAGCATTTTGTGAATAAAATGGGATTTTGCATGAGTTTTCAGTAGCAAGAACTCCACAACAAAATGGAGTAGTAGAAAGAAAGAACAGATCATTTATTGAAGCTGCAAGAACAATGCTTGAAGAATCTAAGTTACCAACATATTGCTGGGCTGAAGCTGTAAATACTGCATGCTACACTCAGAATATTTCTCTGGTTAATCAAGCAAAATGCATGACTCCCTATCAATTGCTCAAGAACAAGAAGCCAACTCTAAATTTTCTTCATGTCTTTTACTGCAAATGTTATATCTTGAGTAATCAAACTGATCAGAATGGGAAGTTTGATGCTAAAGCAGATGAAGGAATTTTTGTTGGATATGCTGTTGGTAAAGCATACAGAGTCTACAATATGAGAACCAACATTGTTGTGGAATCAATACATGTTGTGTTTGATGATAAAAAGATTGAAGGACTGCAAGATGGAGATTACCATAAGAGCCTCAAATTTGTCAATGTGGAGATGGTTAGCGATGACAGTGATGATGAAAGTGATCAAGAAATAGTATCAAAGGATAATGCAGAAAAATCCACTACCAATGAAGCACAAAATTCAACATCTGTCGAGTTATAAAATGCTTCATCCGTCGGGAGACAATATGCTTTATCCGTAGGGAGACAATCAGCTTCATCCGTCGGTACTCAAAATTCACCATCCGTCGGGCCATCAAAAGAAGCTGAAAGTCAGAATAGATCACTTATAGAAAGTTCCCCTTTCTCAAATCAAAGATTCATTAACTCAGGGGGAGTTTCTAATAATCAAAACTCAATCACACATCAAGACAACAATGAGGCCTCTTCATCTAGAGCTAATCTACCTCAACAAAGGAAATGGACAAAGGATCACCCCTTTGAGCTAATCATTGGTGATGTATCTTCTAGAGTTCAAACAAGGAGAACAACTCAAGAAGAATGTCTATATAGCAGCTTCCTCTCTAAGGAAGAACCTAAGAAGGTAGAAGAAGCTTTGTTGGATCCTGATTGGATTTTAGCTATGCAGGAGGAGCTAAACCAATTTGAAAGGAATAAGGTATGGAAGCTGGTACCCAAGCCTAAAGGAAAGAATCCAATAGACACTGAATGGGTATTCAGAAACAAGATGGATGAAAATGGCATAGTAGTCAGGAACAAAGCTAGATTGGTTGCTAAGGGCTATTGTCAACAAGAAGGTATAGATTTTGATGAAATATTTGCTCTTGTTGCAAGACTTGAAGCCATCAGAATCTTCTTAGCCTATGCAGCCCATGCCAATTTCAAGGTCTACCAAAATGGATGTCAAAAGTGCCTTCCTGAATGGAGATTTGGAGGAGGAAGTCTATGTCAGTCAGCCTCCTAGTTTTGAAGATCCAAATTTTCCAGAATATGTCTACTATCTTTTGAAAGCACTTTATGGACTGAAGCAAGCACCTAGAGCCTGGTATGACACTTTGTCAAAGTTTCTTTTAGAGAATCACTTCACTAGAGGTACTATAGACAAAACTTTATTCTTTAAAAATGTTAATGGCTCTAGTATACTTGTTCAAATTTATGTAGATGACATTATTTTCTGCTCTAGAGATGAGAAACTTTGCAAAAAGTTTTCCAAATTGATGCAAAGTAAGTATGAAATGAGCATGATGGGAGAACTAACTTACTTTCTTGGTTTGCAAGTTAAGCAAGTTAGTGATGGAATATTCATTAGTCAAACTAAATACATTTATGATCTTTTAAAGAAGTTTGATCTAATGGATTGCACATCTGCAAAAACTCCCATGGCCACTGCAACTAAGCTTGAATTAAACACTACTGAAAAGTCTGTGGAAATTTCAAACTATAGGGGCATGGTCGGCTCACTTCTGTACTTAACAGCTAGTAGGCCAGATATAATGTAACACCCCCAAATCCGGGGTTGGGGATCCGGGTTGTCACGAGTTCCATTTCCCTTAATAACACCCAATCTTAATAAACAATCAACTACTCCGTACTGTGACCCCACAATATACACACACGCCACAAGTTATAGTCTCAGAGATGAATACCAAAAATAACACAAGTCATTTTATTCCACATTATAAGCCATTACACCTCAAGAGGGTTTCTGAATAAATTTACATTTCTTTGCCATTATTACAATTCATATAGATACATAAGTCCGGTACAACAAAAGTTGAAAGCCTAGCCTACTGGTAGTTCTTACCTCAGCTACAATGGCATCAACGCCTACAGGAAACTGCGAAAACCGCTCACGAATTGGGAGCTTGATCCTGTTCATCTTGTCTATCTGTTGTTGTGTGATGAAAGAAGAAAGCAAGGGTGAGCAACAAGCCCACCGAAATAATATGTATAATGAATAACAATATATGAGCATTCTCATAGCACTCATGAAAGTCTTGGTCAAGAAGAATTGAACCAAGTTAATATCTTAACGCGACCAAGTCACAAAATATTCAGTATATATACATATATACTTTTCACAATATTTGAAATCCTCTAACATGTATAATATACACAGAGTTCCAGTTTATAACTGTATAAAAATATCGTTGTAAGGTGATCTCATATATCTAACCTTGTCTCAACATTTTTCTGAAAACCTTTGTCATTCATAAGATAATCATTAACTAGATATAAGTTGAAAAGATGAAGTTACAAGATACTTCAATATACTTATATCTTTTTCCGAATACTACTTGAACTACCACCGTTCAAGGTATAAATAGTTCATCCCATAGATGAAGTTACACGACAAAACTTGTATAGAATCAATCTTTGAAATATCATCAAAATGAAATGAAGTTACGAGATACTTCATTTGATGAAAACATCATTTTGAAAACTCGACCCTATCAACACTCAACAATCGCCCAGCCGTAGCCTTTCTATCGAAATGATGTGGGTAGTGTTGCAGAAATATCCAATTGGATGATGAACTCATTACGGGAGTTTGCCGCGCCAGAAAGACCACTTACGATGATCAGTCGCAGTAGTGCAACCCCACCATTTTTTACATGTAGAGGAGAACAGTCGGATTTACTTGTCAACCAAACCCTGGACTCCTAAGGAATGGGCCATCTTAGCGGAACTTCCAGGCCATTTGGGCCAATATAATTAGGCTGGGCCGGCACCACTCGACCACTTATGCCACTCCTAGTTCAGATGAAATCCATGACTCTGAAACGTGAAGCTCGTCCCCCCTCTCCCCAAGTAGAAACTTGTTGATACGGCTCCACCAAGAAGTCGTATCTAGTTGGAAAGGAAAGTTAACTGATATTTCCTAGGCGATGCCTGTTAATGGATTAAACTCATTCCAAGAATTTTACTTCCCGAGTGTTGGGTAAGTAATCAAAAATCTTTTTTATCAAAACAGCAACCTTGTTGCGAATATAAAAATACATCACGAAGCCGGATCCCTCAGATTTTTAAGCGAGTATTTAAATCCCCTTCGAAAGAAAGATCTTAAATTTGAAAATGAGTTTTGGGATCCGCTCTGACTTTTAAAATCATTTTGAAGACTCAAAAACATTTTTAAGAATGTTTGGAGTAATGCTGATTTAATAAAATAAATCAGTCCCAATACATATGAAAATATCTGAATATTATTATTAAAATAATATTCCCATAAGGATAATCTTTATAAAAATAATTGAAGTAGAAGTTTTAAAACTCATACTTGAAATGAATAATAAATAACCAAAGATATACTTATACGAAAGTACGATCTTTATTTGAATCATCAAAAGTAAGTTTGATTATCGAAACATTATTCTTTAATAAACTAAAGACTATTATTTAATAAAAGAAGCGGAGTCATAAGCCCTCGAATGAATATTCAAAATAATATTCATTAAATAAAATAAATGGAGTCATAAGTCCTCGAATGAATATTCAAAATAATATTCATTAAAGAAAATAAAGTTATCGAATAACCTTATTCGATTAATAGTTTTGAAAACTATATCTATATATATATATAAATATATATATAATATACTCGGGAACATCGACTCCCGGTTTAGAAAATGTTCACCTTTGGATCCCCTGTACTAAGGGTATACGCAACTATTGCTTATCTCTAGCATAGGTATTATGCAACTTATAAGCATTTGAATCAACAATTAGATATCAAGATTACGAAACAGGCATGCATATATACCATATCAGCATGCTCCAATATATCGCAAGATTTTGCTAGTAATAATCATGCACTTATCACAAGATAATACATATACATATATACATCATAACAACAGTATAACGGGTAGAAAACTTGCCTGAGTAATAATCATTCCTGCATTACTATGGCCCACCGTTGACGTACTGTAGTCATTCGTTTTCCATGAAGTTTTAATAGCTAACCATACGGAGTCCATTCATATCATATTGAATTCTTCTAAGGAGGTAACATAATCACCATTCATGATTCGTGAAGAACATTCCTGATCCTGACGTACATACATGACATAAAGCAGATAAAATTGCAGAAGAGTTTCCATCAAAGCAACGATAGCAGGCTAATACCATTATTAACCATATTTCTTTACTGGGAGACATGAAGCTCAAAGGTTCATTTAGTCCTTTCGTAACATGCTCCTGGCTTATCTCAAGATAGGACCTTCTAAGATAGAAAGCCCGCTCATGGCGATTAAATGAATTAAATCTTTACCAAACTACTATTACGGTTGAGTACCGCACAGTCATCAGAAGGAATGTCAATCTTTCACACCATAATACAACCTTCACGGAACTAACCATTATCACTGTATTCCTCTGGCACGAGCGCCGATAATTATCCTCTTACACTTAAAGTGTTGGCCACCTCTTTGGCCTTTCCTGATAGTAAAATTTCCTTACAATCAATGTCATTTTAACCACCTCCAACTAAATTTTCTACCTCATTTCAATCACTGCTTATGTGAAAATGCTTCTCTTAAGTCCTGGTGAGAAAAAAAATCACCATTTTTCCATAAGTCATTGCCTTAGTCTTTAGATGTGAACATTGTCATGATTGACTCTCGATCATACTTAGGACGTCTCTTATCTTGGGTCATTCTTGTTTTCACCAATCTCGACCCTCATTGGATCGATTTATACTTTCTTATGCTTCAACACGTGCCCCACCTGGCATTATTATAATTACGTCATATTTCCTTCATCAAAATTTCTATTCTTGAGAACTTTGAATATTACCTTTCTCCTTGTAAAACCTCTAAGGTTATCCTTAAATCCTTCATCAGGTACACCCTAGGCACAGGGCATATCAAGATACCATTTACTAATACCAGAATCATTGTCTATATACTTCTGAAAAATTTCTCCACTGATCCTTTAAGGTTCTTGTTACCTTAATCCTTTCCAATTCATATTGTCAAAACTCATGATGTCCCTATTAAGGGTGAAATGCCAACCTTTATGCATTCCCCTAGGATTCATTTCAAGTTATCGGGGTTTTATCCTTAATTCCACCTTTAAAATATACTTACACTCTTCCATGGATAAATCAAGTCATATATACTTGATAGATTACCTTATTCAATCATTCTCAATTTGATAGTCTATACTTAATTTCACAATAGCATCCTTATTCAAACTGAGGTCAATCCATATGGCCTCCAAAAGATAACAACGGTTTTTTTTCCGCTTTGCTTGCCTAATTTGGTAATGACAACAGGGATGTTCTGGGAGATATTGGTCATGTTCAATGTGAACTTCTTCTGAATAATTCCTTATTTACTTTTGTTGTTTATCTCAATAGTCATCTCAATATCGGGATATCTTTCATACCTGGTGTCTCCCTTTCTGGGTATCAAGCCACCGGTCTTACACTTCACATTCTTGAAGGTCACTTCCTTCATCCAATTTTCCTAACTTCTTACTTCCTTGTCTCCTCAGTCTATCCGCGTCTCATTATTTATCCTTCGAACTATCTCAAGGTTTCCTCGAATCCTCCCAACTTACAGGGGATAAAATATAAGTATCTCTTATGCCTTCAACCATCAATTTTAACTCATGGTGAATCACCCTCATCCTGACGATTACATACTTTTCTATTTTTATTGCTACGAGTCTTTAGGGTTTCCTCATACCCAACTCCCTTATCATTCCTCAAACTCTATTGCCTTTATATTCCTTTCCACTTCAGTTTATTTTTATTTTCCTTTCTCTTATCATTATTTCACGAACCAACACAACATAAGCATTGATTTCAAACATCCCGTCATTCTGGATTCGTGTCCTCAGAACTAATCTTTACAACTTTTACCACTTAGATTCATAATTCATCATACTCGTCTGCCTTTGTTCTGGCTCTAAAGCTTTTACACTATCTCCATAACCTTGGGAAGTACTTTCCTAAAAACAATTGACTGAACTTAATTCAGTTTATTATAATCTCTTGCTCCGTGCCTTCCTTGGCCTTTCACCAGCGGGTGGCCTCTCTCTTAGGAGGGTAAGTGACAAAAACAGTCTTTTGTGATTCGTCAATCATTTAGAATCTCAAATGATTCCTATATTTCCTTTAGCCAGGCTCTTCCCTCGACTGGGTCAGCTTGTTCCTTGGAACTCTGAGAGCTTAGCGACTTAAAGGTCCTGAAAGAATTTCTCACCGCATTGTTTCCTCAGGGTGGTGGTTGGGGGTAATAGTCTAAGTTCTGTCTAGAAAGGTCCATAAATTGTCGTATAGGAGTACCGTCTCGGGTCTCCTTTCCTAACTCTACTTCTGTTTCCTTAGTCTGAATGTTCCCTCCTCCTCCCCATAATCGGGGTCATCCTACATATTTTAAATCCTCATTTTCCACTTCATTATGTTATGGGTTCCTTCTATCTTGATGGTGACCTCCCTGACTATCACGTTCAGGGTTTGCTCTAAATCTTATTCCTCAAACTAGCTTTCATCTAAGATCTCATCTTTAAGCTCTTGAACATTTGGAATCCAAATTCTGTAGGAATACCTCATTATTCCCTTATCATCTTTCTCGGTATTAATCTCTTATCTATTTGTTGGCTCTCTGCCTCCATTCATTACTTTTTCTGGCACAATATGTTCTTTTCAAATAATTCGGGCTGTATTGCAATCTCAAATAGCTTTTCGGTACCGGCTCCGGTTACCTTCACTTCTATTTCCATTTTCTCAAAATCTCTTATCAACTCTCCCAAAGACATTTTCATCTTGAGTCTCTCCTTTATACTAAGGGCATTAGCCACCATTTTGGCTTTCCCTGGATGATAAAGAATCTCATAATCGTAATCCTTGATTAGCTCTAACCACCTCCTCTGGCGCATGTTGAGCTCTTTCTGCGTGAAAATGCACTAGAGCACTTATGGCTTGTGTAAATGTCGCACTTCTCTCCATACAAGTAGTGCCTCCAATCTTTAGGGCAAAACTATTGCCACGAGCCCAAGCTCATGGGTGGGGATATCGAATTTTATATTCCTTTAATTGTCTTGACGCGTACGTGATTACCTTGTTGTGCTGTATAAGAAGCACCCTAATTCCTTATGCGAAGCGTCACTACAAATCACAAAATCTTCTTTTCCCTCCGGCAACGCCAACATAGGAGCCGTCACCAACCTTTGCTTCAGTTCTTGAAAGCTGTTCTCGCATTTCTCTGTCCATTTGAATTTCTCAGTCTTATGAGTAAGCCGCGTTAAAGGGGATACTATCTTTATGAACTTGAACGAACCTCCTGTAGTGACCGGCCAATCCTACCTCTAGTAGTCGCCCTAACCATGGTCATCAATTCCTCAGTGGTCCTTTATTCATTCTTGTCAAGATCCTTCACGGGATCCTTCTCAGCGATAATCCCTTCTAGGACAACATCCTCAACCGCTACATCCTCAATATGAACATCATCCGGTCCCGTGTTAGGATGCTCTATCGGATCCACAATTTGATCTCCAATAACTAATAAAACATCATCGCGTTGTTGCTCCTCAACCTCAGGGTTCAGAGTCCCGCTACCATATACGATAACGAACTACGCTCCTATCGCGATATTTATAAGGGTTCCCATAAGGGTTTTAACTGTCAGTACTACATTAGGTAGCCCGACTGTGAACTTGGCAAGAGTTCTTATTATCTTAGTGAACTTATTATCTTAACGTCACATCATCTCTGAGGTTTATAATGCTTAGCTCTGATACCATTTCTGTAACACCCCCAAATCCGGGGTCGGGGATCCGGGTTGTCACGAGTTCCATTTCCCTTAATAACACCCAATCTTAATAAACAATCAACTACTCCGTACTGTGACCCCACAATATACACACACACGCCAGAAGTTATAGTCTCAGAGATGAATACCAAAAATAACACAAGTCATTTTATTCCACATTATAAGCCATTACACCTCAAGAGGGTTTCTGAATAAATTTACATTTCTTTGCCATTATTACAATTCATATAGATACATAAGTCTGGTACAACAAAAGTTGAAAGTCTAGCCTACTGGTAGTTCCTACCTCAGCTACAACGGCATCAACGCCTACAGGATACTGCGAAAAATTTCCTAACCACACACGAATTGGGAGCTTGATCCTGTTCATCTTGTCTATCTGTTGTTGTGTGATGAAAGAAGAAAGCAAGGGTGAGCAACAAGCCCACCGAAATAATATGTATAATGAATAACAATATATGAGCATTCTCATAGCACTCATGAAAGTCTTGGTCAAGAAGAATTGAACCAAGTTGATATCTTAACGCGACCAAGTCGCAAAATATTCTGTATATATATACATATATACTTTTCACAATCTTTGAAATCCTCTAACATGTATAATATACACAGAGTTCCAGTTTATAACTGTATAAAAATATCGTTGCAAGGTGATCTCATATATCTAACCTTGTCTCAACGTTTTTCTGAAAACCTTTGTCATTCATAAGATAATCATTAACTAGATATAAGTTGAAAAGATGAAGTTACAAGATACTCCAATATACTTATATCTTTTTCCGAATACTACTTGAATTACCACCGTTCAAGGTATAAATAGTTCATCCCATAGATGAAGCTACACGACAAAACTTGTATAAAATCAATCTTTGAAATATCATCAAAATGAAATGAAGTTACGAGATACTTCATTTGATGAAAACATCATTCTGAAAACTCGACCCTGTCAACACTCAACAATCGCCCAGCCGTAGCCTTTCTGTCAAAATGCTATGGGTAGTGTTGCAGAAATATCCAATTGAATGATGAACTCATTACGGGAGTTTGCCGCGCCAGGAAGACTACTTACGATGATCAGTCACAGTAGTGCAACCCCACCATTTTCTACATGTAGAGGAGAACAGTCGGATTTACTTGTCAACCGAACCCTGGACTCCTAAGGAATGGACCGTCTTAGCGGAACTTCCAGGCCATTTGGGCTAATATAATTAGGCTGGGACGGCGCCACTCGACCACTTATGCCACTCCTAGTTCAGATGAAATCCATGACTCTGAAACATAAAGCTCGTCCCCCCTTTCCCCAAGTAGAAACTTGTTGATATGGCTCCACCAAAAAGTCGTATCTAGTTGGAAAGGAAAGCTCACCGATATTTCCCAGGCGATGCCTGTTAATGGATTAAACTCATTCGAAGAATTTTAATTCGCGAGTGTTGGGTAAGTAATCAAAAATCCTTTTTATCAAAACAACAACCTTGTTGCGAATATAAAAATACATCACGGAGCCGGATCCCTCAGATTTTTAAGCGAGTATTTAAATCCCCTTCGAAAGAAAGATCTTAAATTTGAAAACGAGTTTTGGGATCCGCTCTGACTTTTAAAATCATTTTGAAGACTCGAAAACATTTTTAAGAATGTTTGGAGTAATGCTGATTTAATAAAATAAATCAGTCCCAATATATATGAAAATATCTGAATATTATTATTAAAATAATATTCCCATAAGGATAATTTTTATAAAAATAATTGAAGTAGAAGTTTTAAAACTCATACTTGAAATGAATAATAAATAAACAAAGATATACTTATACGAAAGTACGATCTTTATTTGAATCATCGAAAGTAAGTTTGATTATCGAAACATTATTCTTTAATAAAATAAAGAATATTATTTAATAAAAGAAGCGGAGTCATAAGCCCTCGAATGAATATTCAAAATAATATTCATTAAATAAAATAAACGGAGTCATAAGTCCTCGAATGAATATTCAAAATAATATTCATTAAATAAAATAAAGTTATCGAATAACCTTATTCGATTAATAGTTTTGAAAACTATATCTCTATATATGTATATAAATATATATATAATATACTCGGGAACATCGACTCCCGGTTTAGAAAATGTTCACCTTTGGGTCCCCTATACTAAGGGTATACGCAACTACTGCTTATTTCTAGCATAGGTATTATGCAACTTATAAGCATTTGAATCAACAATTAGATATCAAGATTACGAAACAGGCATGCATATATACCATATCAGCATGCTCCAATATATCGCAAGATTTTGCTAATAATAATCATGCACTTATCACAAGATAATGCATATACATATATACATCACAACAACAGTATAACAGGTAGAAGACTTGCCTGAGTGCTCCGGGGTAGACTTAAGCTTAGAGTGGGTCCGGTAACCTATGAACAACAACATAAGCCGGAATTAAACCCCGGTCTCTTAAGAAACTAGACTTTAACCAATTGAACCCTAACGTTCGCTTATGATCACTTCTACGCTTAACGAATCACATAAGTCACTCGAGTGCCCTCGGCTCCACCATTTTTAATAAATTAACCGTTACGAATTTTAAGGCGATTCTTTCGCGAGTACTCTACCAACTGCCTAATCCACTTTACATAATTGTTTCATACTCCAATTAGTCATTTAAGGGCCTTAACCAAGGTTTCAAAGTAAGGTGAGGGGTAATGGTTCGTTCGCGAAACGCCGTTACTTAAAATGGTCGTTTCTCCTAAACCGTACATCGGATTCAAGCGAACCACATATCAAAACGAAGCTCGTAACATGAACTATCTAAATATGGAAAATTTTAGAATCTTTCATTGATTTTACGGGTCCTAAAGTTAAGAACAGGACAGTTAAGGAAAATCGGGCATTATGACCTTTATGTTTACCCGATTTCCAATTTAATTAACACTCTACATTATCATAAATTCACTCACAACCACCAATACAATAATATTCAACCATCATACAACAAACTCAGTCCCAAACTCCAAGTTTTACCAATTTATCCAACCAATCAAAGACCCAATATTCAAAACCAATACAAATCCACCAAAACTACTTATAATCAAAGATCAAGCCTTAATACTAACAATGCTTCAATAAAACTTAATGGAATCATAAAATCAAAGCTAGGGTTTGAAGTTAATACCTTCCTTGGTAGGTTTTAAGTTGCTAGGAAGCCTTAGGGAGCCTTAATCTAACCTCCTACAAGCTTGATCTTTCCAAAGAAATCAAGAACACAAAGTTAGGTTTTGAAGTTTCTAAAAGTGAGATTGAAAGAACTGTCAAAACGAGGGTCTTACCATGCTTATTTGGACGAGACTTGTGAACAAGAGTTGTAGTTCATCTCAATACCTTTCCAAAGAGCTATAGAACATACTATTTGAGTGAGTATTGAAGGATATATGGTAGTTTGAAGTTGCTGCTCTGGTTTTGGCCGAGAGCTTCTTGTGGAAAAACAAAGTCAACTTCTCAATTTTTGTGTTATGATTTCTTTTGGCTTGGTTGCTTCTCTTGTTTGCTAATTAAATTTACCATGGTAAAAATTATATGGCTCACAATCAACCAACTAACCTTTCTATTTGTCATGCTTATGTCACCATGCCTATGTCATCTTTCTTATGTCATCTTCTTACACTTGATTTCTTCTTATTGGTATGATGACATCATCACCCACTAACCTCTTTGATTAACCCCTAATTACTTGGCTAATGACCGCTTATCTGTTATACGGTTCGCTTAACTTTTGTTAGATATATTTGATAATGTCATGGCTAATATAATTTATGTTTAGATTTCAGATCTTACTTAACAGGACAAATCAGTACTTAACCGTTGATCAGTACTTATACTGGAAGTCAGGACTTAAGGATATCAGTACTTATATTATCAGGAGATAATCATCAGAAGTTAGATATCAGAACTTAAGTGCTGAAGGACGATCAGATAAGGACAGTAGCTGATTAAAGGAAAGAAGATCAAGATAAACATAAGAAGAGATATGCATGAAGAAGGAGTTCCGTGAAGAATGGAATACTTGGAAGAAAAGATATCTGATTGATATATTTTAGGATGCAGAATTATATTCCATATCAATTAGCGATTATCTTGTAACTGTGTAGTATATAAACACAGACATAGGGTTTACACTATAAGTGTTATCATATTCGAGAAGATTATTCATTGTAACCCTAGCAGCTCTTGTGATATTTGTTCATCACTGAGAGGTAACAGTTCCATACTGTAACAGAGTTTATTGTTTCAATAAAGTTTGTTTTCTGTTACTTAAGATTTTAAAGTTCGATTTGATTGTATTATACACTGTATTCACCCCCTCTACAGTGTGTGTGACCTAACAAGTGGTATCAGAGCCTATCTGTTAACACACATACAGTTAAAAATCCAAACACAATCATGTCTGACACAGAAACTCCAACTAAGCCTACCAAAACTGAACCACCAAAGACAAAAATTCAGAGTCAGTATGAGACCATCAGAGTTCTCATACTGAGACCATCTGAATATCCCATATGGAAGGTAAGGATGACCATGTTCCTGGAAGCAACAAATCCAGAATACCTTGATAGAATCAAGGAAGGGCCTCACAAACCAACCAAGCTTGCTGTTGCAGTTGCAGGTGAAGCAGCAAAGACTGTACCAAAGGAAAAGAGTGATTATACTGCTGAAGATATAGCATCAATTGCTAAGGATGCTAAGGTACGACACTTACTGCATAGTGCCATTGATAATGTAATGTCAAACAGGGTAATCAACTGCAAGACTGCTAAGGAGATATGGGATGCTCTGGAAACAAGGTGTCAGGGAACTGACACAATTAAGAAGAACAGGAAGACAATACTCACTCAAGAGCATGAACACTTTGACTCAAAGACTAATGAGTCATTGAATGATTTATATGATAGATTTGTCAAACTTTTGAATGATTTGTCATTGGTTGATAAAGAGTATGATCTTGAAGATTCAAACCTTAAATTACTGTTAGCTCTTCCTGAATGCTGGGATTTGAAGGCAACAACAATAAGAGACAACTACAATCTTGATGAAACAACTCTTGATGAAATCTATGGAATGCTCAAGACTCATGAACTTGAGATGGAACAAAGAAGCAAGAGGAAAAGAGGAAAGTCAAGGACAGTTGCTCTTAAGGCTGAAGAAGAATCCCCCAAAGCAGCTTCCTCAAGGAAAGACAAGGGTAAAGCTCTTGTTATAAAGTCTGATACTGAGTCATCAAGTTCTGAAAGTGATGATGATTCAGATTCTGAAAGCATGCCTGAGACTAATGCTGATGAGGAGATGATGAAGCTGTGTGCTCTTATGGTGAAAGGAATCACAAAGATTGCATACAGGAAGTTCAGGAAGGGAAAGACGTTTTCCAGGAAAGGCATAAGTTCTGATAAGAAGAATTTCAGAAGATCTGAAGGCAGAGGAGGAAAGTCTGACAGAGGAGATTATACCAATGTTAAATGCTATAACTGTGGTGAGAAAGGCCACATATCTCCTGACTGCAAAAAGGTAAAGGGTGAGAAAGGCAAGGCTCTTGTCACAAAGCAGAAAAGCTGGACAGACACCTCATACTCTGAAAGTGAGGAGAACTATGCATTAATGGCAAATGCTGATAAAGAAAGTGCTGAGAGCAGTTCTGACGCTGCTGAAACAAAGATACCTCAGACTACTTATGCTTTTCATACTGATGATATTAATGAGTTGAGAAGATATCTTAAAACCATGTTTGTTAGTTATAGAGATCAAACTTTAACATGTGAAAGATTGACTTCTGAAAATCTTGCTTTTAAGAAAAGAAATGATTTCTTAGAAAAAGAGTTAGTCATATTTCATCAAACTCAGAAGGATAGAGATGATGTTTTCTATGTTAGGGATGAAGTGCTAAAAATGAATGAATCTCTAAAAACTGAGTTAGAAAAGGAAAGAGAGATTATCAGAACTTGGACTAATTCTGGCAAAACAACTCAAAATTTGCTAAGTAGTGGAAACTGGAGAGAGGGCTTGGGTTATGGAGAGGATAAGAATAATAAAGGAACTGAAGAAATTAAGCCTGTTGTTAAGCAAAAGCCAAAGTTAAAACCTGTTAAGTTTGTAACTGTAAAGTCTGAAAATGAGAAATCAGAAGTTAAAGAGGAATTAACTTCTGACAAACTAAAACAGGAAAAGACAGCTGAAGTAAACATAGGCTTAATGACAAAGAAGCAGCTTAAGCAAAAGCTGAAAGATGTTAAGAATGCCAACAAGGTAAAATCACCTAGGAAAAATAGGAATGAAAAGGAAGGTGTGAATAAAAGCAATAATTATAAACCTGTTCCTGATGCTCCTAGGAAAACATGTCATAACTGTGGAAGTTCTAATCATCTGGCTTCTTTTTGCAGGAAGAATAAGAATATTAACTCCTTATCTTCAAAATCAGGAGTTAAGAGTCAGTCTGTTAGATACAAACCACAAAATCCTTATTTTCATTGTGGTAGTTTATGGCATTCCATTTATACTTGTAAGGAATATCATAGTTTGTACTATGATTATTATCAAATAAAACCTTCTTTGAAGAAAGTTTCTATTGTTCCTTCTAGTGTAAATTCTGATTCAAAGTCTGATAATGTAAGTTCTGACAAGAAAAATGTTAACATAAACTCTGATGCTAAATCCTCTGCAAATGTTAACAAACTTAATAAGACCAAAGTATCCAAGCAAGTATGGGTCCTTAAAACTAATAATTAGTGGTCTTTGTGATTGCAGGGCAACATGAAAAATATTCTAGTTCTGGACAGTTGATGTTCAGGACATATGACTGGAAATAAGGCCCTGCTATCAGACTTTGTGGAGAAAGTTGGCCCAAGTGTTTCCTATGGAGATGGCAACATTAGAAAAACATTGGGATATGGCAATATCAATCTTGGGAATGTCATAATTAAAGAAGTAGCTCTGGTCTCAGGACTTAAACACAATCTGCTGAGTATAAGTCAAATCTGTGACAGAGGTTATCATGTTGATTTCTTTGAAGAACACTGTGAAATTGTGAGTAAATCTAAAGGCAAAGTTGTTCTGAAAGGATACAGGCGTGGTAACATTTATGAAGCTAAGCTTTCAACAAGTACTGATGGTTCTGCAATCTGTCTGATGAGTAGAGCATCAATTGAAGAAAGCTGGAATTGGCACAAGAAACTCTCTCATTTAAATTTCAACAATATAAATGAACTGGTCAAGATAGATCTTGTGAGAGGATTTCCAAAGTCAGTATTTGCTCCTGATGGTCTTTGTGATTCATGTCAGAAGGCCAAACAAAGAAAATCTTCATTCAAGAGCAAGACTGAATCATCAATTCTTGAGCCTTATCATCTATTACATGTTGATCTATTTGGTCCAGTGAATGTCATGTCTATTGCAAAGAAGAAGTACGCATTGGTCATAGTGGATGAGTTCACCAGATACACATGGGTGTATTTCTTGCACACAAAAGTGAAACTGCATCTATCTTGATTGATCATGTCAAACATCTGGATAAATTGCTCAAAGATTCTGTGAAAATCTTAAGGAGTGATAATGGCACTGAGTTCAAGAATTTGATGATGGAAGAGTTCTGCAAAAACCATGGAATAAAGCAGGAATTTTCTGCTCCTGGAACTCCACAGAAAAATGGAGTTGTTGAAAGGAAGAATAGAACTCTCATTGAAGCTGCACGTACAATGCTTGAAGAAGCAAAGCTTCCAACCTATTTCTGGGCTGAAACTGTGCAGACTGCTTATTTTACTCAAAATACAACACTTATTAACAAGCATGGAAAAACACCATATGAGATGGTGAAGAAAAAGAATCCAAATCTGAAGTACTTTCATGTATTTGGATGCAAGTGTTTTGTTCTCAAGACTCATCCTGAACAGCTATCCAAGTTTGATCTAAAAGCTGATGAAGGAATCTTTGTTGGATATCCACTTTCCATAAAAACCTTCAGAGTCTATAATTTGAGAACAAAAGTGGTCACGGAATCTATCAATGTCTCTTTTGATGACAAGAAGATTACTGGTCTTGAAGATTTCATTGATCATGATCAGCTGAGATTTGAGAATGAAGACTCAAATTCTGATACTGAAAATCCTGACAGTCTAAGTCCTGATACTGTAAACTCTGATGGATTAAACTCTGATGTTATTGAAACTGTGGTGACTACGTCAAAGGAAGATGCACCAATGCAGGGGGAGCATACTCAAGATCCTACCACATCTCAAGAAACATCAAAACATACATCTGGCTCTTCAAGTTCTGATTCGTCAAGTTCTGATAAGCCAAGTTCTGATAGTGCTGAAAATCTAAATTCTGAAGAATCCAACTCAGAGAGCATAGTTTCAGGGGGAGCATCAGAAAATGAAAATGAAGACAGCATGGATCATGGGGGAGCATCCAGTTCTAGAGAAAACCTTCCATCTGCAAGGAAGTGGACAAAGTCACATACACCTGATTTGATAATTGGAAATCCTAATGCAGGTGTCAAAACTAGAATAGGTACTTCAAATGAATGTCTTTACAATTCTTTTCTCTCTCAGACTGAGCCAAAGAAAGTGGAAGAAGCTCTTCAAGATGCTGATTGGGTGCAAGCAATGCAGGAAGAGTTAAATGAGTTTGAAAGAAACAAAGTCTGGACCCTAGTGCCAAGACCAAAGAATAGATCTATTGTTGGTACAAAGTGGGTATTCAGAAACAAAACTGACAGTGATGGCATAATTATAAGGAATAAGGCAAGGCTGGTTACAAAAGGATATTCTCAACAGGAAGGAATTGATTATGATGAAACATTTGCACCAGTTGCTAGGTTAGAAGCCATAAGGATATTTTTGGCTTATGCTGCTCACAAAAAGTTTACTGTCTTTCAAATGGATGTGAAAAGTGCTTTTCTCAATGGAGAATTGGAGGAGGAAGTATATGTTGAACAACCTCCAGGCTTTGTAGATTTCAAATATCCGGATTATGTCTACAGGCTTGATAAAGCACTTTATGGACTTAAGCAAGCTCCTAGAGCATGGTATGAGACTTTAGCTCAGTTTCTTCTGGAAAGTGGATTCAATAGAGGAACAATAGACAAAACACTGTTCTACCTCAACCATGGAAAGGACTTACTTCTCGTCCAGATTTATGTTGATGATATCATTTTTGGGTCTACAAATGACAGACTTCGCAAGAAGTTTGCCAGACTGATGCAGTCAAGATATCAGATGAGTATGATGGGGGAACTTAGCTATTTTCTGGGCCTTCAAGTCAAGCAGAATGAAGAAGGCACTTTTATTTGTCAAACTAATTACACCAGAAACTTGCTAAAGAAAATCGGAATGCAAGATTGTTCAAGTGCATCCACTCCCATGGCCACTGCAACAAAACTGGATAAGGATACTGGTAAATCAGTAGATATTACTGATTACAGAGGTATGATTGGCTCTCTACTCTATCTAACTGCTAGTAGACTTGATATCATGTATGCTACCTGTCTTTGTGCAAGATTTCAAGCAGATCCAAGAGAACCTCACCTAACAGCTGTGAAAAGAATCTTTAAGTATCTTAAAGGAACAGCTGATCTGGGATTGTGGCATCCTAGAGAATCAGATTTTAAACTAATAGGTTACTCAGATGCAGATTTTGCAGGTTGCAAAATTGACAGGAAAAGCACAAGTGGAAGCTACCAATTTCTTGGAGGCAGATTGGTTTCTTGGTTCAGCAAGAAATAAAAGTCAATTTCCACATCAACTGCAGAAGCAGAGTATATTGCTGTAGGAAGCTGTTGTGCACAGATTCTTTGGATGAAGAATCAGTTACTGGATTATGGGTTAACTTATTTCAAAATCCCTATTTACTGTGATAATCAAAGTGCTATTGCTATGACAGCTAATCCAGTTCAACACTCTATGAAAAGCACATCAGCATCAGGTACCACTTCATAAGGGAACATGTGGATGAAGGTACAGTGGAATTGCACTTTGTTCCAACAGATCAACAACTAGCAGATATCTTCACAAAACCACTGTGTGAAGCCACTTTTACAAGATTGGTAAATGAACTTGGAATGGTTTCAGGTTCTTTTTCTAAATCTGTCTAGTTTTGTTCTGTTTCATTAGACTTTATGATCAGTATTTACAAAATGTAATCTCTTTGTGTATTCTGTGATTAATTGAAATATGTGTTCAAGTACTGATTGTTGTCTGATATATGTTTCTAAACTCTGATAAGTGATATGTCTGTTTAAGTAACTATTCAATCCTATGAGGATAACTGTGCTATATACTGACCTAGTAGTCTTCAATAAACAGATGATCCCATATAAGAAGTAATTATTTCTGTGGAAATCTTATGTCACAAGCAAATTCTGATAATTGAGCTTAGTTGAGTTTACTTTGTTTATCTTATTACTAAGTCACAAATTAAAATAATGCTACTCATCTGTTAAGTTCTGATACTAGTAAAACTGTTGAATGTACTAAGTGCAGATAAACCTCATTTATCAAAAGAAAAAAGCAAAAAGGATCAAAGAATAAAATCAGGTACTCCTTTGAGATCTAGAGTAAAAATGTGGAAGGGACGACCCAAGTGCATTGCTGGTATTAAGTAAATATGCATTAGAAAAGCAAAATATTTTCTTGGTGACTTTTCACACTCTATGATTACTAGAGAAATACTCTGATAATAGCATAAATTCTGATAAGCAGTCGTGACTCACTTACACTGAGAAGCCACTGTAAAATAGAATTTAAAAAGATGCATAAAATTAGCACAAAACAGCTGAGGTGGACTCAAGCATGAACTCATTCATCAGTAGGTATTCAGGATAATGACAGCTCTTTAGCAAAATTTTAGTTATGCCTTATTTCTAAGATGTACTGAAGTGAATCAGACTTTACTCCTTGTCTGGAATTTAGCTTAATGCACACACTAATCACTCCATCTGAATGATGAAAATTACTGTGGTGGTTTATGTTGTTTTAGATAAACAGTCATTGTGTCATTTTGCACTAACTCTGAGGACAAGTTCTGGTTGCATATTCTGATGATTAAGTTTTGAAGAGTATAACTCAGAACTTGTATGAGGATTTACTTAGATAGGCATTCCTTTTTCGAGTTAAGAAATTATGTTCTGATGACTGTTAAGTTCTGATATAAGTCTAAGTTCTGATATTATAGTCTAATTCTTTACTTGGCTTATCTGTGGATAAAATTTAATAACAGTCTCGGTTCAAACTAGAATATGTTGAAGTGGAAAATTAATAGTCACTATGGTTAGGGTTAATGGTATTCGTACTTGAACAGTCCACTTTTACTTGTTTCTTGTGCGCATTCAACCATTTTTTCTCCTTCCAATGAATGTTATTCTTTTTCAAAGTCTGGGGAGACGAGGTAGAATTAATTCTACCTGTCAGCATTAAATACTTTTACGTCTCCTGGCATTCTCTTGCCTATATAAGCAGCCACTTCACATCAGCCTTCCCATCAAATTCTTTCTCACAAACTTACCTTCATACTTTTTCTTTCAAAAACGCAATGGTCAGATACAACATATTTTTGAACTACCAAAACTTCAATATGGAGCTAAGCTGTGCCGATTGGCAGCAGGAATGGCACGTCACGGCCATTCCTGAGGAGATATGGGACTCTGTCCCACAGGAGGTACTGACCCACCTCCTGTTCTTCTATATGGATTACCATCGCCATCTGGAGCGATTGGAGGAGGAAAGGCTGGAAGCTCTCCACCAGCAAGAGCGAATCATACGACTCGCCATTCTGTTTGTCGAGAGTAGGAAGAAGAAATGATTTAATCTCGTCTTCTTCCTGTTTTTCTTCATCATCAGCTTTGTCAGGCTTCTTAGCTAGGACTAAGGCTGTTGATGTTAGGTCTAGCAGCTTAGGGAAATCTTGTATAAATTCTGATGTAATCTCAATTTCATGAATGTATTCACTTGATATATTAATGAAATTTGTTTTTTTTTCAAGATTTTGTCTCTAAGATATTTTGTAATGTATTGATAAATCTTGATTGATATTCTGATGACCATATAAATTCTGTTTAAATTTAAGTTCTGACTTTCCTTTATCAGTACTTATTCATATGATTTATCTTGGTCATTTTCACTTGACTTATTTTCAGAATATTAATATTGCAGTGAAAAATAATTCCATAAGTGGGAACGGCTTCGATTTTGAATTAAAACTGTTTCACATTAATTAATGGCTAATTTGGGATATGAAAAGAGTTTGGCAAAACTTGGGCAGTTGAAACGGGCTCATATCAGAAGAGAATGGAGCTTCTTCTTCGACTGCATCACCAAAGCTTTTGGGAACAAATGTTCGAATTTTGATGTTATCCCAATTCTGAGTCAGCACATCAGGTATGCTATTATCAATCAAACTCATTTTGATTTTGCAACTGGTATAATTGGTTTTATTGGGGATAGGATGACAGAGGATAGGAATGTTGTCTATTTTGCTAGATTCTGTCAACTTATTTATACTTTTTGTACTGATGAACCTCAATTAGTCAGTTCCTCAACCCCACCTTTTAAAGTTGCAAAACGCTACTTTAATGACCTGGTAAATGCTGACACTAAGAAATCAGTTGTTAGACCATTACAGATTCCTCAGTCTGTAAAACAGATCCTAGTAAATGCTGATCCTGATACTTATAGATCTGTTTACTCTGATGTCCAACCAACAACATACACCCAAAAACCATCATCCTCAGCACCTACCACTCATTCTACTCAACCTACCCTCAGGACATATCTCAAATCCTATCTCTCCACTTCACAGACTGTTCAACCCTCATCCTCAGCACCTACTGTGAAGCCTTCATCCTCCAAGCCAAAGAGGACAAAGACTGTTCCTCAAACACCTCAAAAGAGAAGGAGGATTGCCTTGAGAGATGACTCTGATACTGAGGAACAGGTTCCTTTTTCAGAACCTGTTATAAGTGAAGCTGAGAAAGAGACTTCTCAGAGGGATTCTGGAATTGGGGGAGCTAGGCTTCTCAAGAGGCTTAGAAGAATGACAGTTCCTAACACTCCAAAGGAATCCAAATCAACAAAGAGATACAAGAAACAGAGGGCACACAGGCCAGTTTTAGATGATGAAGAGGAAGCAGCTAAGGAAGGGGATCAGGAATCTCTGATCTCACAAGACAAGGAATTTGCTCCAGTCACTTCTTCTCCATCAACTCCATCTCAGGAAGCTGTTTCTGAAAAGGCTAACACACCATCTGTGTCTCCTGTTGATCCAGGCACAAGTGCTGATATTGATGTTCAAAACTTGGTTGTGCCTGAAGTAATTCTCTTAGAAGCTCCACCTGCAACTAATCCTTCAACAACACCTGTTACTGATGCTGTTCAAACTCCAGATTTATCAACAACACCTTCTCTGCATCATGATGCTGATGATCAGACTTTAGGTGAGCATCAGGATTTGGCTGTTGATCAGAACTTAGAACCAGATCAGCAATTAGAGGATGCTGAAACCTCCATTGCTACTCACACTGTTGTCTTATCAGAAGATACTGATTCTTTAAGTTCTGATGCTGTAAATGCTGGAGATACTGGTGATGCTGCTCCAACTGCAGATGCTGATGCAGCAGGTCCTTCAGGACATGCTCCTCAACAGACTATTCTAAAGTCTGAACTGGTTAAGAAGTTTGTTATCGGAGAAGCACCAGTACCTTGGAGTGAAACTCCTGCAGGACAGGAGTGGACTAAGGAATGGAACTCAGTTTCATGTGTTCCAACTGAAAAGCATCTTGCTGAGCACTTGACTAAAGCTGATGAAATGTTAAATTCTGATGATTTCAAAACCCAGCTTAGAGTCACTGCATTGAGTACTAAACATCTACAAGGTCTTCACTCAACTACTCATGCAGAGCTACACAAGATTCAGGAAGAATTTATCAAACAGGAACAAGTTTGGAAAATTGATAAGAAAAAGTTCTTCCAACCTACCTTTGACAGGATTGCTTATATTGAGAAGACTCAAGATCATCAACAAGCTCAGATTGATGATATTCTGAAAAATCAAGCTTCTCAGCAATCACAACTGACTGAAACCCAATCCTCAGTGGAATTGCTTATCTCTCTTTTACTACCTGTTGATGCCAAAAAGGGGGAGAAAGTAATTAAGTCCAAATGCAAGACTGACAAGACACTGACAGGGAAGGATGATAAAAAAGATGATCAAGGAAACCCTGGAATGGGTAGAGGTCATAGTCAAGGTAGAAGATTCACATCAAGAAAAGCTGAAATCACAAGTCACAGGACAAGTTCTGATACTGGGAAAAGAATAAGTTCTGCTGCTGGTAAAAGGATAAGTTCTGATGAACTTTTAGATCTTGATGAGGAAATGTTAAGACAGTTATTTCTTCAGGAAAATCCAGGAATGGACTTGGAAAGTTTAATGGAAGAAGAAGCCAGACTTAAATCAGAGAAAGTCACATCTAAATCTGAAGCTTCTGGTAAAAAGCCACTTCCAAAACTCAAAGGCATTGTGATCAAAGAAAGGACATATACTGAAGCAACATTTACTAGATAACAACCGCAGATAGATCCAAGATCCAAGGGTAAAGAAAAGGTTGGTGAACCTATCAAGGTTTATGTGCCTCCAGAGGATGAAGAAATTACTGATCCAAAGGATAATCTTGCTCTGACTTCAAGAAAAATTCTTAAAACAATCTCTGACATGGCTCAAGTTGTTCAGAGTCAAGAAATTGTAAGTTCTGATATTCAGAAGAAGCAAGTAACCTCTGACATAGCTCAAGTTAACTTGATATCAGAAGATAGACGAAAGACACTCCTACCAAGATTCACTAAAGCAAAACAGACTCAACCTTTGAAGACTACTGCAAGTGGTTTTGAAGCTAGAGTAGTTACTGGAAAGGAAGCAAGAGATAAAACTGGATTGGGAAGTGCTGATGAAAGAAGAATACATAACACTACCAATGATCCAACTTCCTTGAGTGAACCAGGTATTGGAGCAACTCCTGAGAGATTGAATCAACTGGAATCTGTACAGATGGTTTACCATACCTACTTGAAAGAATACATCTTGTTTTATTTCATGAAAGATGGTAGGGTTTATCATATAAGACAAAATGCCATTCCATTGAAGTATTTTGAAGAATTGGAGCATGTACTATTCTTACTTCAAGTGGATGACAGAATAATATGAACTGCTGCAAACTATTTGAAAGAACAGATTCAGAGACAGAAAAGGCTTTATTCTGTTAAGTCTGACAGCACATACGTTCCAAAGTACAGAGATCACAATGGTGATATAGTTGAAATGAAGCCCAACACTGCTAAGATTATAACTACCTTTCTGGCGTACAGGGATGTTGAATTCAATCTTGAGTCTGATAAAGCTTATTTGATCAGACTGGATCAGGATATAAGAAAAGCAAAGATCAATGATCTCAGAGCTGCAATCTTTCAAATTGGTGAAGATACTGCAGAGCTTAAAGATGCCAAAAGGAGAATGATTGATGAACTCAGATATGCTGAGAAATGTTTGTTGAAGAACTATCTCAGAACAACTCCTGACATCAGAGAGATCAGATGATGAAGCCAAGTCGAAGATCTACAACTGCTTAAATTCTGATATTTGTATAGACTGAAGTTGTTATCAGAAGTTGAATATTGGTAAAGCTTTAAAGACTGTAAGTTGTAGTTATTGTAATAACCCCAATTTTTGGAAAATTTTTGAAACCCTTATGATTAGTGTTTTTGCTAAATGAGAAAACTTTTCATGCCATACTATGTAGGGGTTCTGTTATTGATCTTCTGGGATATTATTAGTACTTTATGTGGTATATAAGTGTGTGTAAAGATCGTCAGAATCCAATTCCGAACACTTTGATTTTTCCCGGAAATCCACTAGATACGGAAAGAATTAAGTATAAGGTAACATGATAAAAAGGATTTAAATTAAAGGATTATAAGAGAGGATCATAAAAGGATTATAATGTATTAAGAAAGGTTAAGGAAACCCAAGTAATAAGATCCCGGGTATGATCCCTCAAACGATAAATGAAAACGAAAGTTAAGCGAACCGTATAACAGATCAGCGGTCATTAGGCAAACAATTAGGAAGTTAATCAAAGAGATTAGAGGGGATGATGTCATCCAACCAATGAGAAGAGGACAAAGAGGGGAGGATGACATCACATGATGACATAAGCATGACATAGGGAGGAAGGAGATGTGGTTGGTTGATAACCACACAAAGTCAAGGGTAGAAAGGTAATTACCCAAAAACAAATCAAAAACAACCAACCAAAGAATCAAATCAAAGCAAAAACACAAAAATCTCTCTTTCTTCCAAGCTTGCTCTCGGCTTTTCTTCTTTTTCAAAGAAGAAATTTCCAAAAATCAAGTTCCAAGCATTGTTAAATCACAAGGTAATTATCTAAGGTTTCTTGTACATAGATATGGATATCCTATAAGTTTAAGCTCCTAATTCCTTTACAATCTCTTCCAATAAATCAAGGAAGAAGATGGTGAATAGTAACCTTCAAGAAATAACTTTAGTTTTCTTGAATTTTTATGAAAGTTTAAGGTTATACAAGCAAGGATCAAGGTTCTTTAGGCATTCAAAGCTCTTGTGTTGTGTTAAGAAGCTTCAAGGAAGGTATAATCTCTTAACCAAGCTTTGTTATTGAATGTTAAGAGCATAATATGAGTATTCTAGTTCATGAGAGGCTTGATGGTTGTGTATGTAGAGATTAGTTGGTTTTGGGATGTTTTTGGAGTTATAAATCTTGGTTGTTGATTAATGAACTTAAGTGTAGTTTAAATTCATGATAAAGAGTAGTATAAATTGTTAATGTTGAGTTGTTGGGGCTGTTATGATAAAGTATGGATGGATTTTTGATTGGGTTGTGATTGTGGGTTGATTGTGAGATGATTTGGAGTGGTTTAAAATTGGGTAATCGCGTAAACATAGCCGTCGTAATGCCCGATTTACCGTAGACTATTTTTGTTCTTAACATCAGAACCCTTGAACTCACTGCTAGATTTTGACCATTGCCATGTTTAGATAGTTCATGTTACGAGCTTCATTTTGATATGTGGTTCGTTTGATTCCGATGAACGGTTTAGGAGAAACGGACGTTTTAAGTAACGGCGTTTCGCGAACGAAACTTTTCCCCTTGCCTTACTTTGAAACATAGGTTAAAGACCAAAATGGGTTAATTAGTGTATGAAACAATTATGGTAAGAGTGTTAGGCAGTTGGTAAGACACTCGCGAAGGAATCTCCTTAAAACTCGTAATGGTTAAATTATTAAAAATGGTGGAGCCGAGGGTACTCGAGTAACTTAAGAGAATCAGTAAGCGCAAAACAAGCGTTAGAGTCTAAGTTAGTTAAAGTATAGATTTATAAGTGACTTTGGTTTAATTCCAACTCACATGTTGTTTATAGGTTACCAGACTCGTCCCGAGCCATTTGTAACCCCCAGTCGCTCAGGCAAGTTTTCTATCCGTTATACTGTTGTTGTGATGTATACACTTGTATATGCATGATCTTGTGATAGATGCATGATGGTTAAATTAGCAAATTCTTGCGATATATTGTAACATGTGATATGGTACATATGCATGCCTGTTTCGTATTCTTGCCATATATATCTGTTGGTTCAGTTGATAATACCTATGCTAGAGAATAACGGTAATTTGCATATACCCTTAGTATAGGGACCCAAAGGTGAAAACATTTTCTAAAACCGGGAGTCGAGGATCCCGAGTAGATTTTATATATATATATTTATATATATATGGTTATAGTTTTCAAAACTATTAATCGAATAAGGTATATTCGATAACTTTATATTATTTATTGAATATTATTTCGAATATTCATTCGAGGGCTTATGACTCAGCTTATTTATTTATTGAATATTATTTCGAATATTCATTCGAGGGCTTATGAATCAGCTTATTTATTTATTGAATATTATTTCGAATATTCATTCGAGGGCTTATGACTCAGCTTATTTATTTATTGAATATTATTTTGAATATTCATTTGAGGATCTATGACTCCGATTATTTGCTGAGATATATTCTTTATTTTATTAAGAAATAAGGTGTCGATAATCAAACTCACTTTTGATTATTCAAATAAAGATAGTACCTTCGTATAAGTATATCTTTGGTTATTTAATATTCATTTCAAGTATAAGTTTTACAACTTCTACTTCAATTATTTTTATAAAGATTATTCTTTATGGGAATATTATTTAAATAATAATATTCAGATATTTTCTCATATATTGGGATTGATTTATTTTCCTAAATCAGCATCACTCCAAACATTCTTAAAAATATTTTGCGAGTCTTCAAAATGATTTTTAAAAGTTAGAGCGGATCCCAAAACTCATTTTTATATTTAAGATCCTCCTTTCGAAGGGGATTTAAATACTCGCTCAAAACCTAAGGGATCCGGCTCTGTGGTGTGTTTTATATTCGCAACAAGGTTGCTGTTTTGATAAATGAATTGATTACTTACCCAACACTCGGGAAGTAAAATTCTTGGAACAAGTTAATCCATTAACAGGCATCGCCTGGGAAATATCGGTGAGTTTTCCTTTCCAACTAGATACGACTTCTTGGTGGAGCCGTATCAACAAGTTTCTACTTGGGGAAAGGGGGAACGAGCTTTACGTTTCAGAGTCATGGATTTCATCTGAACTAGGAGTGGCGTAAGTGGTCGAGTGGCGCCAGCCCAGCCTTATTATATTGGCCCAAATGGCCTGGAAGTTCCGCTAAGGCGGTCCATTCCTTAGGAGTTCAGTGTTCGGTTGACAAGTAAATCCGACAGGTTCTCCTCTACATGTAGAAAATGGTGGGGTTGTACTACTACGACTGATCATCGTAAGTGGTCTTCCTGGCGCGGCAAACTCCCGTAATGAGTTCATCATCCAATTGGATATTTCTACAATACTACCCAGAGCACTTCGATAGAAAGGCTACGGTTGGGCGATTGTTGAGTGTTGGCAGGGTCAAGTTTTCAAAATGATGTTTGCATCAAATGAAGTACCTCGTAACTTCATTTTATTTTAATGATATTTTAAAAAGATTTAATCTATTCAAATCTGGTCTTGTAGTCTCGTCTACGTGATGAACTTTTGAAACTAATTATAACTTGAACGGTGGTAGTTCAAGTAGTATTTGGAAAAGATATAAGTATATTGGAGTATCTTGTAACTTCATCTTTTAAACTTATATCTAGTAAATGATTATCTTATGCATGACAAAGATTTTCAGAAAAACGTTGAGACAAGGTTAGATATATGAGATCACCTTGCAACGATATTTTTATACAGTTATACACTGGAACTCTGTGTATATTATGCATGGAAGAGGACTTCCAAGATTTTGAAAAGTATATATGTATATATACTGAATATTTTGCGACTTCATCGCATTAAGATATCAAACTTGGTTCATTTCTTTTGACCAAGACTTTCATGAGTACTATGAGAAGGCTCATATATTGTAAATTATTATACATATTATTTTGGTGGACTTGGTGCTCACCCTTGTTTTCTTCTTTCATCACACAACATCAGATAGACAAGATGAACAGGACCAAGCTCCCAATTCGCGAGCGGATAGGAAACGTTCTGCAGCTTCCTATAGGCATTGAAGTCGCTGTAGCTAAGGTGGGAACTACCAATAGACTAGGCTTCAACTTTTGATGTACCAGATTTATGTATACTTATGAATTATAATAATGGCAAAGAAAATGTAAATTTATTCAGAAAACCTTTTAAGGTGTATTGGCAGATAATTGTGGAATAAAATGACTTGTGATTATTTTTGGATGTTCATCTCTGAGACTATAACGTGTGGTGTGTGTGTTTATTGTGGGGTCACAGTACAGAGTAGTTGATTAATTATTAAGATTGGGTGTTATTAAGGGAAATGGAACTCGTGACAACCCGGATCCCCGACCCCGGATTTAGGGGTATTACAGAAGTGGTATGAGAGCTAAGCGTTATAAACCTCAGAGATGATGTGACGTTAAGATAATAAGTTCACTAAGATAATAAGAACTCTTGCCAAGTTCATAGTCGGACTACCTAATGTAGTACTGACAGTTAAAACCCTTATGGGAACCCTTATAAATATCGTGATAGAAGCGTAGTTCGTTATCCTATATGGTAGCGGGACACCGAACCCTGAGGTTGAGGAGTAACAACGCGATGATGTTTTATTACTAATTGGAGATCGGATTGTGGATCCGATAGAGCGTCCTAATGCAGGACCGGATGATGTTGATATTGAGGATGTAGCGATTGAGGATGTTATCCTAGAAGGGATAGTTGCTGAGGAGGATCCCGTAGAGGATCCTGACAAGAATGAATAAAGAACCACTGATGAATTGATGACCATGGTTAGGTCGACTACCAGAGGTAGGATTGGTCGATCACTACCGGAGGTTCGTTCAAGTTTGTAAAGATAGTAGCCCCCTTTAACGCGGCTTACTCGTAAGACTGAGAAGTTCAAATGGACAGAGAAATGCGAGAACAACTTTTAAGAACCGAAGCAAATGTTGGTGGCGTTCCCTATATTGGCGTTTCCGGATGGAAAATGAGATTTTGTGAAGTGTAGTGATGCTTCGTATAAGGAATTAGGGTGCTTCATATACAGCACAGCAAGGTAATCGCGTACGCGTCAAGACAATTGAGGTAATGTGAAATTCGATATCCCCACCCATGAGCTTGGGCTCGTGGCAATAGTTTTGCCCAAAATATTGGAGGCACTACTAGTATGGATAGAAGTGCGAGATTTACACAAACCATAGGAGCTCTAGTACATTTTTACGTAGAAAGAGCTCAACATACGCCAGAGGAGGCGGTTAGAGCTAATCAAGAATTATGATTGGGAGATTCTTTATCATTCGGGGAAAGCCAATATGGTGGCTGATGCCCTTAGTAAAAAGGAGAGACTCAAGATAATAATGTCTTTGGGAGAGTTTATAAGAGATTTTGAGAAAATGGAAATAGAAGTGAAGGTAACCGGAGCCGGTACCGAAAAGCTGTTTGAGATCGCTATGCGGTCTAAATTATTGGAAAATTTATTATTGTGCCAAGAAAAAGTGATGAATGAAGGCAGAGAGCCAACAATTAGATAAAAGATTAATACCGAGAAAAATGATAAGGGAATAATGAGGTATTCCTACAGAATTTGAGTTCCAAACATTCAAGAGCTTAAAGATGAGATCTTAGATGAAAGTCATAGTTCAAGGAATAAGATTTAGGGCAAACCCTGAACGTCATAGTTAGGGAGGTCGCCATCAAGATAGAATGAACCCATAACATAATGAAGTGGAAAATGAGGATTTAAAATGTATAAAATAACCCCAAGTATGGGAGAAGGATGAAACATTTCATACTAAGGAAACAGAAAGTCGAGTAAGGAAAGGAGACCCGAGACGGTACTCCTATACGGCAATTTATGGACCTGTCTAGACATAACTTAGACTATTATCCCCAACCACCACCCTGAGGAAATAATGCGGTGAGAAATTCTTTCAGGACCTTTAAGTCGCTAAGCTCACAGTGTCCCAAGGAACAAGCTGACCCAGTCGAGGCAAGAGCCTGGCTAAAGGAAATATAGGAATCATTTGAGATTCTAAATGATTGACGAATCACAAAAGAGTGTTTTTGTCACTTACCCTCCTAAGAGAGAGACCACCCGCTGGTGAAAGGCCAAGGAAGGCACGGAGCAAGAGATTATAATAAACTGATTTAAGTTCAGTCAATTGTTTTCAGGAAAGTACTTCCCAAGGTTATGGAGATAGTGTAAAAGCTTTAGAGCCAGAACAAAGGCAGACGAGTATGATGAATTGTGAATCTAAGTTGTAAAAGTTGTCAAGATTCGTTCTAAGGGCACGAATCCAGAATGATGGGATGTTTGAAATCAATGCTTATGTTGTGTTGGTTCATGAAATAATGATAAGAGAAAGGAAAATAAAAAGAAATTGAAGTGGAAAGGAATATAACGGCAATAGAGTTTGAGGAATGATAAGGGAGTTGGGTATGAGGAAACCCTAAAGACTCGTAGCAATAGAAATAGAAAAGTATGTAATCGTCAGGATGAGGGTGATTCACCATGAGTTAAAATTGATGGTTGAAGGCATAAGAGATACATATAGTTTACCCCCTGTATGTTGGGAGGATTTGAAGAAACCTTGAGATAAATTGAAGGATAAATAATGAGACACGGATAGACTGAGGAGACAAGGAAGGAAGAAATTAGGAAAATTGGATGAAGGAAGTGACCTTCAAGAATGTGAAGTGTAAGACCGGTGGCTTTATACCCAGAAAGGGAGACGCCAGGTATGAAAGATATCCCAACATTGAGGTAACTGTTGAGATAAACAACAAAAGTAAATAAGGAATTATTAAGAAGAAGATCACGTTGAACACGACCAATATCTTCCAGAACATCCTTGTTATCGTTACCAAATTAGGCAAGAAAAGCAGATAACCGTTGTTATCTTTTGAAGGCCATAATTGATTGACCTCATTTTGAATACAGATGTTATTGTGAAATTAGGCATATACTATCAAGGTGGGAAGGATTGAATAAGACACCCGTATCAGGGATATATGACTTGATTTATCCATGGAAGGATGCATGTTTTTTTTAAAGGTGGAATTAAGGATAGAACATCGGTAACTTAAAATGAATCCTAGGGGAATGCATAAAGGTTGGCATTTCACCCTTAATAGGGATAGTATGAGTTTTGACAATATGAATTGGAAAGGATTAAGGTAATAACAACCTTTAAGAATCAGTGGAGAATTTTTTTTTTCAGAAGTATATAGACAATGATTCTGGTATAAATAAATGGTATTTTGATATGCCCTGTATCTAGGGAATATAGGAGGAACGATTCAAGGATAACTTAGAGGTTTTACAAGGCGAAAGTTAATATTCAAAATTCTCAAGAATAGAAATGTTGATAAGGGAATATGACGTAATTATAATGATGCCAAGTGGGGCACGTGTTAAACCACGAGAAAGTATGGATCGAACCAGTAAAGGTCGAAATTGTTCAGGGCAATAAGAGCCTAAGATAAAAGATGTTCTAAGTATGATTGAGAGTCAGTCGTGACAGTGATTAACCTCTAAAGACTGAGGCAATAACTTATGGAAAAATGGTGATATTTTTTTTAATCATCTGATTTTAAGGAAAACATCTTCACATAAGCTGTGATTGAAATGAGGTAGAAAATTTATTTGGAGGTGGTTAAAATGACATTGACTGTAAGGAAATTTTACTATCAGGAAAGGCCAAAGAGATGGCCGACACTTTAAAGGTAAGAGGATAATTATAGGCGCTTATGCCAAAAGAATACAGTGATGATGGTTAAAGCTATGAAGGTTGTATTATGGTTTGGAAGATTGACATTCCTTCTGATGACTGTGCAATACCCAACCGTAATAGTAGTTGGTAAAGGTTTAATTCGTGTAATCGCCATGAGCGGGCTATCTATCTTAGAAGGTCCTATCCTGAGGATAATCCAGGCCCATGTTTCAAAAAGGACTAAACGAACCTTCGAGTTAAGTCTTCTATTGAAGGTATATAATTAAGAATGATATTAACCTGCTATCATTACTTTGATTGAAACTCTTCTACAATTTTATCTGCTTCATGTCATGTATATACATCAGGAATCTAGAGTGTTCTTCATGAATCGTGAACGGAAATTATGTTACCTCCTTAGGAGAATTCTATACGACATGTATGGACTCCGTATGGTTAGATATTAAGATTTCATGGAAAATGAATGACGACAGTAGGTCAGTAGTGGACCATAGTAATGCAGCAATGATTCTGCGAGTAATGAGCTGGTTACAACCGTGAGAGTTCTATTGGAATGGATGTTGAGATTGGGTACCACTAATCGGGTCGTGGTAGTGTATAGGTTATCATTGATAGACTAATTAAGTAGAGTATCTACCTATTGAATATTTATTCCCTCTTATGAAAAGAGAGTCGTATTACTATACGAGGAAGGTTGCGATGCAAGCATAGAATTCTAGTAACGACGATGTCTAGAATGAGATCCCAGATTCGATTTTCAATGTCGAGGGAGTTTCAAAGGTGATTGTGTATAAGCTCGAGGAAGAGCATGGGTCCATAGAATGATGGACGGAATAGCAAAAATAGTGAGGCATGTGAAATACGATGCTATAATACTTGATGTTGATATAAATACACATATGTTTTGTTCTCCTATGACAAACCTCTATAATTCAGAGGTAGGTTCCAAGCCAGATATTTTGTGTCAGTATATTTTTTTTCTCTCATATATACAATTCTCTTCAGTTCGTTCTTTTCTCTTCTTTTTATTTCATGTAAGCTGAGAAGAACAACCCTTCCAGAAGGGGAGGTATTGCCGAATGACTATCTATCTGTATGATAGAAGCCTAGTAGGATACCATCTATTGTTTAATTGCTTGTCAAGTACTAAAGGCTGGCCACCTTCTGTACTAACTATGCGATATAACAAGTGTTCATGATCATTGTGATCTCTCAACAAATTCCCGTACTTCTATATGATTGATCAAACTTTGCGAAATAGAAACAGCTGAAAAAGGAGTAATAAAGTTGTGGTGATATTCGGGATGGAAACACATTCGTGATACTAAGGTTGACGTGGTTATTAAAAGGTTATAGAACGCTAACGAGCAAAAGCATAACCAGTATAATATTAGGAACGGAAGGTAGTAGAGATTACGAACTGGAAAAGAATGGGTATTGAGAAGCAAAAGCTCTAATGCTGAAAGCTATAATGAGAATCTGTGCACTAGACTTGAAAGAAATTGGAATGATCACTTAACACGGATTGAGTTTTCTTACGACAATAGATCATATGTCAGTATTGAGGTATCGCCTTATGAGATCCTTGAGGGAAGACAATGTCGATCTCCCTTATGTTAGGATGAAGTTGTAGAGCACAAGATGCTCGGACCCGCAGTAGTCCAAAGGACCAAGGATTCAATAGATTTAATCAGAGGATGGATGGTAGTAGCCCAAGATGGACATAAGAATTATGTTGATTTGACACGAAAGGACAAGGAATGGGAAGTAGGGGACCTAGTGTTGTTATAGGAATTCCCTTGGAAGGGGTTAATGAGATTCGGAAAGAAAGGAAAGCTAAGTCCACCAATTGTTGGACCCTTGGATATATTAAGAAGTATTGGGAAGTTAGCATATGAGCTAGCCTTACCCCAGAACATGTAGCAAGTCATAACGTGTTCCACGTATTAATGTTAAGGAAGTGTAATTCGGATGCCAGACAAATAGGGACATATGAGCGCATAGACATGCAACCCGACGTAACCTATATGGAGCAACCAGGAAGGGTTATAGAGTGAAAATGAACAAGTGCTTAGGAGAAGGGTTATCAAACTAGGCGGAGTTTGGTGGTAGGACCACAATGTGGGAAAATTTACTTGAGAGTTAGAAAGTGTAATGCTAAGAGAGTATCCCTATTCATTTTCTATCTGATTCCGGGACGGAATCCTTTTAAGGAGGGGAGACTGTAATAACCCCAATTTTTGGAAAAATTTTGAAACCCTTATGATTAGTGTTTTTGCTGAATGAGAAAACTTTTCATGCCACACTATGTAGGGGTTCTGTTATTGATCTTCTGGGATATTATTAGTACTCTATGTGGTATATAAGTGTATGTAAAGATCGTCAGAATCCAATTCCGAACACTTTGATTTTTCCCGGAAATCCACTAGATACGGAAAAAATTAAGTATAAGGTAACAGGATAAAAAAGATTTAAATTAAAGGATTATAAGAGAGGATCATAAAAGGATTATAATGTATTAAGAAAGGTTAAGGAAACCCAAGTAATAAGATCCCGGGTATGATCCCTCAAACGATAAACGAAAACGAAAGTTAAGCGAACTGTATAACAGATCAGCGGTCATTAGGCAAACAATTAGGAAGTTAATCAAAGAGATTAGAGGGGATGATGTCATCCAACCAATGAGAAGAGGACAAAGAGGGGAGGATGACATCACATGATGACATAAGCATGATATAGGGAGGAAGGAGATGTGGTTGGTTGATAACCACACAAAGTCAAGGGTAGAAAGGTAATTACCCAAAAACAAATCAAAAACAACCAACCAAAGAATCAAATCAAAGCAAAAACACAAAAATCTCTCTTTCTTCCAAGCTTGCTCTCGGCTTTTCTTCTTTTTCAAAGAAGAAATTTCCAAAAATCAAGTTCCAAGCATTGTTAAATCATAAGGTAATTATCTAAGGTTCCTTGTACATAGATATGGATATCCTATAAGTTTAAGCTCCTAATTCCTTCGCAATCTCTTCCAATAAATCAAGGAAGAAGATGGTGAATAGTAACCTTCAAGAAATAACTTTAGTTTTCTTGAATTTTTATGAAAGTTTAAGGTTATACAAGCAAGGATCAAGGTTCTTTAGGCATTCAAAGCTCTTGTGTTGTGTTAAGAAGCTTCAAGGAAGGTATAATCTCTTAACCAAGCTTTTTTATTGAATTTTAAGAGCATAATATGAGTATTCTAGTTCATGAGAGGCTTGATGGTTGTGTATGTAGAGATTAGTTGGTTTTGGGATGTTTTTGGAGTTGTAAATCTTGGTTGTTGATTAATGAACTTAAGTGTAGTTTAAATTCATGATAAAGAGTAGTATAAATTGTTAATGTTGAGTTGTTGGGGCTGTTATGATAAAGTATGGATGGAGTTTTGATTGGGTTGTGATTGTGGGTTGATTGTGAGATGATTTGGAGTGGTTTAAAATTGGGTAATCGCGTAAACATAGCCGTCGTAATGCCCGATTTACCGTAGACTGTTTTTGTTCTTAACATCAGAACCCTTGAACTCACTGCTAGGTTTTGACCATTGCCATGTTTAGATAGTTCATGTTACGAGCTTCGTTTTGATATGTGGTTCGTTTGATTCCGATGAACGGTTTAGGAGAAACAGACGTTTTAAGTAACGGCGTTTCGCGAACGAAACTTTTCCCCTCTCCTTACTTTGAAACATAGGTTAAAGACCAAAAAGGGTTAATTAGTGTATGAAACAATTATGGTAAGAGTGTTAGGCAGTTGGTAAGACACTCGCGAAGGAATCGCCTTAAAACCCGCAATGGTTAAATTATTAAAAATGGTGGAGCCGAGGGTACTCGAGTAACTTAAGAGAATCAGTAAGCGCAAAACAAGCGTTAGAGTCTAAGTTAGTTAAAGTATAGATTTACAAGTGACTTTGGTTTAATTCCAACTCACATGTTGTTTATATGTTACCAGACTCGTCCCGAGCCATTTGTAACCCCCAGTCGCTCAGGCAAGTTTTCTATCCGTTATACTGTTGTTGTGATGTATACACTTGTATATGCATGATCTTGTGATAGATGCATGATGGTTAAATTAGCAAATTTTTGCGATATATTATAGCATGTGATATGGTACATATGCATGCCTGTTTCGTATTCTTGCCATATATATCTGTTGGTTCAGTTGATAATACCTATGCTAGAGAATAGCGGTAATTTGCATATACCCTTAGTATAGGGACCCAAAAGTGAAAACATTTTCTAAAATCGGGAGTCAAGGATCCCGAGTAGATTATATATATATATATATTTATATATATATGGTTATAGTTTTCAAAACTATTTATCGAATAAGGTATATTAGATAACTTTATATTATTTATTGAATATTATTTCGAATATTCATTCGAGGGCTTATGACTCAGCTTTTTTATTTATTGAATATTATTTCGAATATTCATTCGAGGGCTTATGACTCAGCTTATTTATTTATTGAATATTATTTCGAATATTCATTCGAGGGCTTATGACTCAACTTATTTATTTATTGAATATTATTTTGAATATTCATTTGAGGATCTATGACTCCGATTATTTGCTGAGATATATTCTTTATTTTATTAAGAAATAAGGCGTCGATAATCAAACTCGCTTTTGATTATTCAAATAAAGATAGTACCTTCGTATAAGTATATCTTTAGTTATTTTATATTCATTTCAAGTATAAGTTTTACAACTTCTACTTCAATTATTTTTATAAAGATTATTCTTTATGGGAATATTATTTAAATAATAATATTCAGATTTTTTCTAATATATTGAGACTGATTTATTTTACTAAATCAGCATCACTCCAAACATTCTTAAAAATGTTTTGCGAGTCTTCAAAATGATTTTTAAAAGTTAGAGCGGATCCCAAAACTCATTTTTATATTTAAGATCCTCCTTTCGAAGGGGATTTAAATACTCACTCAAAACCTGAGGGATCTGGCTCTGTGGTGTGTTTTATATTCGCAACAAGGTTGCTGTTTTGATAAATGAATTGATTACTTACCCAACACTCGGGAAGTAAAATTCTTGGAACAAGTTAATCCATTAACAGGCATCGCCTGGGAAATATCGATGAGTTTTCCTTTCCAACTAGATACGACTTCTTGGTGGAGCCGTATCAACAAGTTTCTACTTGGGGAAAGGGGGAACGAGCTTTACGTTTCAGAGTCATGGATTTTATCTGAACTAGGAGTGGCGTAAGTGGTCGAGTGGTGCCGGCCCAGCCTTATTATATTGGCCCAAATGGCGTGGAAGTTCCGCTAAGGCGGTCCATTCCTTAGGAGTTCAGTGTTCGGTTGACAAGTAAATCCGACAGGTTCTCCTCTACATGTAGAAAATGGTGGGGTTGTACTACTACGACTAATCATCGTAAGTGGTCTTCCTGGCGCGGCAAACTCCCGTATTGAGTTCATCATCCAATTGGATATTTCTGCAACATTACCCAGAGCACTTCGATAGAAAGGCTACGGTTGGGCGATTGTTGAGTGTTGGCAGGGTCAAGTTTTCAAAATGATGTTTGCATCAAATGAAGTATCTCGTAACTTCATTTTATTTTGATGATATTTTAAAAAGATTTAATCTATTCAAATCTGGTCTTGTAGTCTCATCTACGTGATGAACTTTTGAAACTAATTATAACTTGAACGGTGGTAGTTCAAGTAGTATTTGGAAAAGATATAAGTATATTGGAGTATCTTGTAACTTCATCTTCTAAACTTATATCTAGTAAATGATTATCTTATGCATGACAAAGATTTTCAGAAAAAACGTTGAGACAAGGTTAGATATATGAGATCACCTTGCAACGATATTTTTATACAGTTATACACTGGAACTCTGTGTATATTATGCATGGAAGAGGACTTCCAAGATTTTGAAAAGTATATATGTATATATACTGAATATTTTGCGACTTCATCGCATTAAGATATCAAACTTGGTTCATTTCTTTTGACCAAGACTTTCATGAGTACTATGAAAAGGCTCATATATTGTAAATTATTATACATATTATTTTGGTGGGCTTGCTGCTCACCCTTGCTTTCTTCTTTCATCACACAACATCAGATAGACAAGATGAACAGGACCAAGCTCCCAATTCGCGAGCGGATAGGAAACGTTCTGCAGCTTCCTATATGCATTGAAGTCGCTGTAGCTAAGGTGGGAACTACCAATAGACTAGGCTTCAACTTTTGATGTACCAGATTTATGTATACTTATGAATTGTAATAATGGCAAAGAAAATGTAAATTTATTCAGAAAACCTTTTAAGGTGTATTGGCAGATAATTGTGGAATAAAATGACTTGTGATTATTTTTGGATGTTCATCTCTGAGACTATAACGTGTGGTGTGTGTATTTATTGTGGGGTCACAGTACAGAGTAGTTGATTAATTATTAAGATTGGGTGTTATTAAGGGAAATGGAACTCGTGACAACCCGGATCCCCGACCCCGGATTTGGGGGTGTTACAGTTATCTAGTCTAATTCTCATGCATTTGTACTTAATGTTTTTGACATCATCAAATATCTGTTAAACTTGTATATTATGCTGATTTACAAGTTGGGGGAGATTGTTAGATATATTTGATAATGTCATGGCTAATATAATTTATGTTTAGATTTCAGATCTTACTTAACAGGACAAATCAGTACTTAACCGTTGATCAGTACTTATACTAGAAGTCAGGACTTAAGGATATCAGTACTTATATTATCAGGAGATAATTATCAGAAGTTAGATATCAGAACTTAAGTGCTGAAGGACGATCAGATAAGGACAGTAGCTGATTAAAGGAAAGAAGATCAAGATAAACATAAGAAGAGATATGCATGAAGAAGGAGTTCCGTGAAGAATGGAATACTTGGAAGAAAAGATATCTGATTGATATATTTTGGGAAGCAGAATTATATTCCATATCAATTAGCGATTATCTTGTAACTGTGTAGTATATAAACACAGACATAGGGTTTACACTATAAGTGTTATCATATTCGAGAAAATTATTCATTGTAACTCTAGCAGCTCTCGTGATATTTGTTCATCACTGAGAGGTAACAGTTCCATACTGTAATAGAGTTTATTGTTTCAATAAAGTTTGTTTTCTGTTACTTAAGATTTTAAAGTTCGATTTGATTGTATTATACAATGTATTCACCCCCTCTACAGTGTGTGTGACCTAACAACTTTCGTTCTCGTTTATCGTTTGAGGGATCATACCCGAGATCTCATTACTTAGGTTCCCTTAAACCTTTCTCAATATTTTATATTCCTTTTATGATCCTCTCTTATAATGCTTGAATTAAAATCCTTTTAATCATGTTACCTTATACTCAATTCTTTCTGTATCTGGTGGGTTTTCGGGAAAAATCAAAGTGTTCGAATTTGGATTCTGACAATCTTTACATACACTTATTTACTTTATGGAATACTAATACGATCTTAAAATTTCCATAACAGTACTCCTATATAGCGTGGTCTGATAATTTTCCTTAATCAGCATCATCAGCCAAAGTTACTATTCATCCGTGTTTCAAAAATTCCAAAAATTGGGGTTATTACATATAATGTTTGCTACATGTATTTGTGCTAGATTTCAGGCTGATCCTAGAGAATCTCACTTAGTAGCTATTAAGAGAATTTTCAGATATCTCAAGGAAACACCAAAACTTGGCATTTGGTACCCTAGAGATTCTGGTTTTGATCTAACTGGTTATTCAGATGCAGATTATGCAGGTTGCAGAATTGATAGAAAAAGTACAACAGGAACCTGTCAATTTCTAGGAAACAAGCTTGTTAAAAAGCCAAATTCAGTTTCTACTTCTAAAGCTGAAGCTAAATATATATTATAGCTGGAAGTTGCTGTGCACAGATTTTATGGATGAAAAACCAATTGCTAGACTATGGTCTGCAAGTGGAAAGGATTCCCATTTTCTGTGATAACACAAGTGCAATTGCCATCACTGAAAATCCAGTACATCATTCAAGAACAAAGCACATAGACATCAAGTACCACTTCATAAGGGAACATGTAATAAATGGTACTGTGGAACTACATTTTGTTCCAAGTGAAAAGCAGCTTGCAGATATATTTACCAAACCATTGGATGAATCCACCTTTTCAAGGTTGGTAAGTGAGTTAGGTATGCTTAATTACTCTTCAATCTTTTCAGATAATTTGCTAGTTAAAGTGCAGCCAGAAATTTAATTGATTTTTCAGTCTTGGATGAAATTTTGGCTAAGTCAAAATTTACATCTCGACGGATGATCATTATCCATCGAGTTTGATCATCCGTCGTATACAATATGTTAATAAAATCAATTATTTTTCTGGAATATTTTATGTCTGGGCGGATAACTGATTTATCCTCATCCGTCAAATTGTCTTATTCTTAGCCGTTGATTCTCTGAACATTATCCATCGAGTATACTTACAGTTTGTAAGCATAACACGACAGATAATTGATGGAATTTTTACAATTTATTTTTAAAATGGCAATTTTGGGCAATTCTTATTGGTTACTTTATTTTACTTTATTGTTTTTGACAGTTATTTTTGAGAGAGTATAAAAGCATAATTCATTTTCATTATTTTTCTTTTATCATTCAGTTATGGATAAAAAACTAAGGTTATTATTTGCTGTATTGCTTACTAAGGTTCGGGAGCTCAAGGCCTTTAATGGCTGCTCTCGTGTTTCGTAACTTAACTCTGCCTTTAGGAGATGCCTACGTATCTTTGTGAATTAGAGAATCAAGCCAAAAAACGTAGTTCTGAGAGGTGGGGTGAAACCCCTTATATAGATGCTGGGAGTACTTGAATTGGACTTGGCATAGGAGACTTGGTGGTCAAGTCTCTGAATTAGAATGGACTTTGGAGTTCTAGGAAGTAGGAAGCTGATTCCTTATCTTATGAGGTTCCTCGGAGGCCAATCTACAAGGATTTATGTCCTTATTGGGACTCTTCTCAATAGCTGATTTTCCCTTATTAATTAATTACGAAATTAATTAATAATCAGGGATTTGGGCCTTCTTTGTTCCATCAAGCCTGATCTGGTCCATCAGGCCTGATCAATGTGTTAACCTTTTTGGTCTTAATATCATACATCTTCTTATTGGGCCATGCAGCCCAAATCATGTGTAGTTCATACAATATTAACCACGCAATCAGGATTTATTTATTCACTATCACATTTTCAAATCATCTGCTCTAATTTCTTTCTTGCTCAAAAGCACTTACTCTCTCTCTCTACAAGTTTTTACTCTCTAACAAGGGCACCAGTCGTCAAGATCATGTCTCAAACTGGATTTATCTATGAGAAGAACAACTTCACGGCTTTAGTGAACAAGGGGATTCAGCAGTCTGGGGACTACCATAAAATGATGGAATTTGTGAAGAACTGCAAACTCAAATATGCCAAGCTGGAATCACCCACCATTTTCTGTGAGGTTGTTGAAGAAATGTGGACGACTGCAACAAATAACTCAACTGATAAGACTATCACCTTCACTATTAAAGGTAAGGAATTTTGTGTTAATAGTGATTTTATTAAAGCATGTTTCAAAATTCCTGATAATACTGTAACTTCTCCACACACATACACTAACATTGTTAATATGCTTAATTCCATGGGCTATGCACTCTCTACTTCTAAATTAAGTGAGATTAGGAGATTGGGTCTTAGGAAAGAATGGAGTTATCTGTGTGATGTAGTTACTAAGGTATTTTCTGGTAAAATTAGCAATTTTGATTCAGTTAAAATCTCTATGCTCAACATGCTTTACATGCTGGTAACTGATAAATTTTTCAACTTTAGTGATCTTGTTATATTTGAGTTGGGGTTTAAGTTAGGGGAGCTAAATAAGAGGGGTAAAAATGTTTACTATGCTAGATTTTTAATGATGCTTGCTAACCACCTCTCTGAGGATATTGTGCTTGAGAACCCAACCAACAAATTAGATTGTTGGGTTCAAGAAAGGAGAATTGTTAGGTCCCGAATTATCGTAGAAGGGGGGGTTGAATACGATAATCACTAAATTAAAAATTCTTTTGAATCTTTAGCGGATAAAATATTTAGTGCTCGGTTAGTGGTTTCGTGTTCTTGAGAGGGATAGTGTTTGGAACAATAAAACAAGGAACAAAAGATATTCGGGGAAATATATATTCGTATATAAATCCTCGAGGGTGTTGCTACACTCCGGTAAATAAATTAACCTGCTACAATCTAAGAACAATAAAGTTCCTAGCTAATACAAAGATTTACAAATCAAATCCTATACAATAATCTAGTTTTTGTTTGTACTAGGATTTAATTACCGGGTAACGATTATAATGCCCCTAAGAATATACAAGAATTAAATCGGGCATTATAACGTTACTCCGGTGAAAAGTTAAACGGATAAACAAATAGCTTGAGCTTCTCTGTAAATCTCCGCTGCCATTTTCATTACTCTCTTGGGAGAGAAGATGAACAGAAAATAAAATGAATGGCTTTTTATCTTCTGCTGCAAAGTGTAGACTTTATCCAATAAATTGTGTGGCTGAGGTTGAGTACTTCTGTGGTGACAACTTTTCTCTGTGGCGACCAGGATACTCAGCTCTTGAATTGTGCCTTAGAGTTATTTGCACCACTTCTCCCTATGGCAACAAGGAAGCACAGGAGGGAGTTTAATCTCTGTGGCGATAGGGGGTAGGTCTCTCTGTGTGGCGACAGGTTTGATTGTGCATGTACCAAGTACATGTTATTGTACTTAAACAGAAATGTACATGTTCCTTTATTTTGTTTATTCTTTATTCCCTTTTTATTTCTTTTTGTTTTTTCTTTTTCTTTTTCTTTTGTTTTTCTTTTCTTTCCTTTTCTTTTTGATTCTTTTCTTTTTCTCTTTTCTCTTTTTTTTGTTTCTTTTCTTTTTCTTTTTAAGTTTAAATTGTAATTAAATTAATTTATAAAATAAATTTAAATATAACTTATATTAATAAACTAATTTAGATTTATAAAATAAACTTATTTAAAGTTTATTAGATAAATCAATTTAAGTTAATTAAATAAATTATATTGAAGTCCTTTAAATAAATTTATTTAATTTACCAATTAAACTTTAAGCTTCGCCAGTCCCCTGAGCTGTTGAGCCGTATACCCCACGCACCTCTTCTCGTACTTAAACATATAAACGTTCAATCCAAGTACGTTCCTCAACTTAACAATCCTTCTATAAATAATACTCAGATTTCTTTCACGGGCTGTTGATGCCTAGTGCAATTGGTCTGGTTCACAGACAACTAATCCCGATTCAGGTCTTCGTATTATAGACTTGATTACATTGTTAAGCTTGCCTCAACTTTATTGTTTCGAACACTGACTGTCAATAAACAACTGCACTTTCACTGGAATCCTTTCTGGGACTTTAGACAACGTCTTCATTAACCTCTGTCTATACCCTGTCTTTAATTCTTCAGATTCCTATGCTTCAAACACTGTCTATCTTCAATCAATGCCAATACACTGAAATCTTCCGGTAGCACTTGTATACTGAATCTTCAACCATTCTGAAACCCTGAAAGTCTTTAACCTTTGTTCTTCACTGAGGCATGATCATATTAATGAACTTCTTTCAGTGACATGTAGACAGACTTCAGGCTTTCTTCTAATCTTCCGATTCTTTGTATTTGCCTTGTCTTCATTAACCTGATTTCTTGTGTAGACATAGTATTATTAACTTGTCATGTTCTAGTGTTGTTATTGTGTTGAGTTATCACGTAACTGTTCATACAGCTACACAGTCTCACCAACAATCTCCCCCTATTTAATTGTTAAATTTAACAAACAAATTAAATAGAGAGGATAACTCAACTAACAACTAGAAAAAGTAATGTACCGGGACTTGTAAATAATGCTACTGGTTTTCTGGATCAAATACTGCATTTCCAGATTTCTTGAGTAACTGAAATGAAAAATGCTTGTTCCTCTAGCACTGAACTGATCTTCAAGTAGTTTCATCTTCATTTCCTTGGTTCTTCAAATCTCTGCTAGATAATACTTCTCAGTCTTGAAGCAATCATCAACAGCTTCTTTTGTACAACCACATTTCCTGTTGAGAAGCGTATATCTCTCTTGCTTCCCCCCTATGAGAATCAACTGCTTAAAGGAGATCACCTTCATCTACCACCTCTCCTGTACAATAGGATCCGCAGATAAGAACTAATGGTACTCCCCTTTTGGAAAACAGCTTCTCCCTTTATGAAGAATAGTGATCAACCAAACCACTTCTTCTTTCTCCCTTTATGAAGAATAGTGATGAACCAAACCACTTCTTCTGATTACTAGGAAATCACCTTGTGTTTACCACCTCTCCCGTACAATAGGATCCATAGTTACAAACAACAATGGTGTGGTGTAGTGTACATATGCTTTACCTTTTTCTTCCTCCCTGCTATTTCTCCCCTTAGTTGAGGAATCCTCCAAACTATTATTGAAGCTTTTATCTCCCCCTTAGAGAAAGAATGTATGCTATTGTCTGAAGGAGTTCTCATATGTTACTTGGTTGGAAAAGAAATAACAAGTCATAGTCTGATCAACCATGTCCCTTTAAATGCTGCAAGAATGATTTCACTATTGATCATCATGTTCACCAATATTCCCAACTCCTTATACCTCCCAAATGTGAGATCACCAAATGTTACCAATTGTGAGCTCCCAAAGGTCCTGAAGTATTCTAATCCAATCTGTAAATGTTAGGTTCCTAAGAGTTAAGTTCCAATCATAAACAGAATCGAGACCCGAAGTATCAAGAACCATGTTTAGGGATAGGGAATGGGATATGGTGTTTCTCTTTGTTCCTCATTGTGAGTGTGTGATTCTGTTTTGTGTACCTCACATGTGTTTCACTCTTCTCTCCACTCGTGTTTACACTTATTCTCTCAAGTGTATCACTCCTCTCATAGCTCCTAAATCCAGCTGTACCTGCAAGGAAAATCACCTTAGCCATCCTTAAGGAGGTCACAGGTGGTGCAATGGGAGTTTGCAAATCTCAATCCTTGTTAGACTCGTCAGATGAATCTGAGACATAATCTACAAGTTGCTAGTTTCCCTTTTAGGGTTCCAGATTTAAACTCTGGGAAGGTAGACAATGATCCAAAGAATTTACCATAAAGATCAAAGTTTCCTTCTAATGTCTGTGAAGACATTTCCTTGAGACTCATCAGGTAATATCTGAATCATTGTCGACAAGTTACCGATCTACACCTATGTCAGATCCACTATCCGCAGATACATCCAGGTTTATTAGTCCTGGGGAGGTAGACACTGACCACTGACATATAGCTATTGGATCAGTATCCTCTCCTAACACCTGTAGAGGCAATTGGTCCATTAAAGAACCTTGAATAATCGAATATGACCTTAAAATGGTCGAAACTCTTGTTTCCGTCAACTCATCCTTTGTGTGTGTAACCTTTCCTTGTGCTTCAAGAATTGTTTATGTTTGAGGTGGTGACACTACATCGGATACCCTAGCCGACATGCGAATTTCAATAGACGCACCCTGTTGAGAGGATGAATCTAGTAACTATTTTAGTGCCTTTTCATCCATTACATCTTTTTGAGAAGATGTATGGGAGCTAGCAGTTGTCTTAGTTTTGACATATTTCAACTTTGTAGGAGACAGAGCTGCTGGGTTGACTTCAGAACCTTCCTTATGTGGTGCACTAAGGCACTTTCTCCCTCACGCTCATTCATACTTTATTTTAGTGGTAAGAGAGTGTTGGTTGGTTCTGTTTCTGTGTTTGTCTTTGCAGTCTAGGATAGAAGTTGTGGGTTTTCGACCTCATGACTATCAAAAGAAAGAATGCCATTGGAAACTGAACCTGCATCACAGAACATATGGCAATATACAGATAAAAATGCACTTAAGATCTATAATGAATGAAAATTATGCATTTAATATTTTGAGAAAAATGATGTACAATAGTGATTTCAAAAGATTATAATGAAATAAGCAATCACTAAAGTGGAAACAAGTTTGATTTTCTCTTAAAACTGTTCGAGTGCACAAGTCTAGTTTTTATGCCTAAAAAGATAAATAATTTGATAAGACACAGACTGATGACCTAGCAGTATTAAGAAGAGAAAGAAAGATTTTGTCTTTCATTATGAATTAGTTTTTGTAAAAGTATTGATCACTTAGGGTAAGGTCTAAGCAATTCTCATTCATGTCAAAAGCTCCATAATCTATCTTTATAAAATTATAATCAACAACATTGTGTATTGATAAATAATCTTAATAAGACTGACTATGCTGCTAATTTTAAATTGTAGTGAATCTTTCAGATATAACAACTCATATAAATTCACTAGAACTTAAAATCTCACAATTATCTGCAACAAAATATTAACAATATATCATTGTCTGATACTTGTCAAGTATTTTAAATACCAATAATTATGTTGCATCCTATTTTAAATATTAAAAGAAGATATCAATGAATTAAATGCCAATTATTTATCAAAAAGACATCAGCATTCAATTTCATATATCATACAATTGTTAACTCCTAACAACTGTAATATCTCAAACAATATTGGTTCGATAAATAAAGCAACATTAACCAACATTGACTTGTTTGCAATCTTAGAAAAATATCCTAAGTTCCATATACTTTGATCCAATGAGTATTGCATCTATTATCAAAGTGTTTAGGAATTTGCAAATAAGTATAAAAATTATTCTAGGTGAACAATGTCACATCCCCAAATTACACTTAACAATATAAATGACTTAAAAATAAAACAATGTTACAAAAGGCTGTTTACAGACAATATCCAGGATCGCTAGGTTTAGTGTTTGAAGAACAGTCCAACCCTACAAACTAATACAACTTCATAACTACCGGTCCTCACAATAGACTTTCAGCTACCTACCTGAGCTCTCAAATAAGCCTCAGCATCTCCAGTGGACTTACGAGCGGTCTACTTAAATCTAACCATAGCTGCTAGCTGTAATATCAGGGTGAAAGCAAGTAGTGAGCCAAATGCTTAGCAAGTGCTAAACAATACGATACAAAATATGAATCAAGATACATATGAAAGAATGACAATATGAAGATAGAGCTAATAGCAATAAGAGATGAACTTTTGGGTGATGGCATCATTTGTTTGTAACAAAACATTTCCAAAATCATTTCTTAATCCAAAAACCATTTTAGGACGCTACGGATTACAGCCGGTGATCAGCCGCGAAGTAATCCCGAACCTCGCTGGGTTCTAAAATATTAATGGGATCCCTAGGTAACTTTTAAGCCTACAATTTAAGTGTGGAAAGGACTCGCATCTCAGTCCAGATCCACTATCTAAAGAAAACATTTGTCCCCCTTTGGGACTGAAAATCCAACTTTTTAATCATTTTAAAAACTGATGTCGATTGATAATAAATTTCTTAAACAGTAACATCTTCACTATTCTCAAGAAAACATTTATTGTCCCTTTGACAATTTGGCTTTTAAAAACTTTACAGTCTGATAAAAATTTGATGCCAGAAATAATAACATTTCAAAAGCTCTTTAGGCATGAAAGGATTGAGTACTTCTTTAAGGAATTCTATGCCAAACTCAACAACAGTTGTACTAAGTTAAGGTTTATTGCCAGACGAATTGAACTATCAAGGTGAGGAAATCAATTCAGGGTTCAATGTAAAGGAACAATTTACTGATTTAAAGGAATAATCAGGGTTGAGTAACAATAGTTTAACAGAGGGAAATTCTAATGATTATAAGTAAGGGTATTAATCATTCCAATTCCGAAGGATTTCAAATAATAGGGTTATGATCAAAAATCAAAGGATTAAGATTACGAGATTCTTATTGATAGAAGAACAATCTTCTCACTAGAGGTTATCAAAGATGAATATCAATGGTTTAACAATCAAGGAAGAAAGTATTGTAAAAGAGTTCGAATCAATAAACCATAAAGGTAGGAATCTCAACTAGGGTTACAATCATAGGGTATCAAAGAAATTTCAATGTTCGAGTATCATAGTAAGGGGCAATAAGAAAGTGTACAAATGAATCGTTATCTCAGGGTTTAATGAAAGGAAATGATAAACAATCGAAAATGGTGATATGATTCGAAGGGATTAACTTTCTCAAGTTCGCAAGGAAATTCGATAATGTATAATCAATAAGGATATTTAAAGACTAAGTCAAGGGAAATACAACAAGGTATATGAATGATTATTAAAGGTGCGAAATGCTTCTGAATGAGTTTGGGGTGATCAAGGTATACCAATTATACTAACTCAAATCAAGCTCGGGTACTTATAACAATGGGCAATATCAAATTCAAGCAAGCTATCATGGTTCCAATAAGTATCTTAGGGTACTTGCATAACATATAATTAACAAAAGGAGTATACTTGCATAATATCAATTCAACAAGGGGAAACACTCGCATAATGTCATTACGAAGGAAGAGTACACTTGCACAATATAAGTTTACAAGGGAAGGACACTTGCCTTGAGAGGTTTGAGTACACACGACTTGTCTTGGGAGTGACGGGAGCACTACTCGACCTTGACGGCAAGCTTCCTATCTTCACTTGATCCTACAAAATAATAAGAATCCCTCATTACTACGGACTCTTATGACACCAAACAACCCTAACACCAAATGCACAAATTGACTCCAAGTAACGCTTAGTGTCTTATATTGCGTAAAACACTAAGTTAACACACAATACCATGCACATATACATATAGTAGCACCTTAAAGCACATAACACATATAGGTATACTCATACTATTATTTAGACTTGGTGCTTTATTCGGGACTTGAATGATCTCACTCTCAAATCTCCACAATTCCACTTGCGACACACTACTAAACTAGTCTCGACTTTTGAAGGGCCTACACTTGGTGGTTCCAATTCTCTTAGCCAAAACCTTGGCCTAACACTCCACTGACCTATATATAAATTCAAATCCTAGGGCTCACTCATGCCTCACTCATAGGGTCCATAAAACTAAACGCTAAAAGAAAGCGTTCTCACTTGCAAACTTATGGCGACACCTTAGGCAACTCTCGGTTTTTAACACCACTAAAGCTCGAATATTCCTAACCAAAACTGACCTACTGGATTCTTAAGTCTATAAGCTAACTTGTGCACTTAGAATGACACTAAGGGCCTTCCTATATTTTCTTGGGCCTAAGCTCAAAGTTGACACAACTCTAAATGAGTGTCCTGAAAACTGCCCTGTTTTGGACTAACTTATACTCATTGGTTCTAACTCTAAACCTCCATGGTTCGACTTGAAACTCTTCCTTAAACTCCCTAGTATCACAGTAGTAATCAATTCCTAATGAGGGCTTACTCTTAATCCAACTTTTTGATCTCCAAAACGTACTAAACTCAATCTGACCCCTGTTCTGGCAGAATCTAAGTTTTTGTGTGTGCACCTCACTAAATGGTTGGGTTTCTCTAATTAATGGCTTCTGGACTCAACTACAACCCAAGTAATAACTCCCCGTGGCTTGGGCCTAACAATGCCTAAGAAATGCCCATTCAAAATCAACACACAACTCACATGCAAATCTGGAAAAATTTCAGGATTCTATCCTAGCCTTTCCACCTTAACTCCCACTTTAAAACCACGAATTAAATCTCAACCAAGGCAAATTTACTTCTATAAGACTCTAAACTAAGGCCTCAACCAAGAATGGAGATCATTCATGCCCTATAGCACCAACATGCAAACTAAAACTTAACATGCAACTCACAATGATCACAAAAACAAGTTCGACTAAATAATGGGATTATTAGCTCATAAATTCCATTTAAAATACTAAATTATTTCAAGGTCTCATGCACACTATATTTTAAAAACTAAGATCAAGTATGATATCAAGGAAATAATTCGTTTTTTTAGCCCATATAGGTCGAATTTAATCACAAGCCAAACATGCATGTATATTTTCGAAAAAGAGAGCATATATAGCTTGATCATTCTTGAAAATAATGCCCTATCTCTAACATGCAAAGTAAAACATGGCATTACAACTAGAGATCAGTAGCATGCAAGTGTTTTAAAGTAGTTTTAATCAAGGAAACACTTAGTTTATGCACATAAAAAGTATATCTCATGGAGAACTCTTTAATCCATATGAATAAAGAGTTTCTCCTTGGAGATCACATAAAAACAAGACATGCAAGCATTAAACTTCATCTCCTAAGCATGGAACTTCTTGGAAAGTGTATTATATATTAATGAGTAGTGAAATTACACTAGAAAGGCAAGGATTTGTTGAAGAAAAAAAATGAAGGGGATGGGGGAAGGGGTTTAGCCGAGAGGGAAGAGAAGAGAGGGAGGAGAGAGTGAGGTGAGGGTGGAGTGTGGAGTGAAAAATGAAATGATCATGACAACTTGTGCTTGTTTTATGGTTTTGATTTGATTAAATGTGAGTGGAGTTCAGAATTTACAAGAGTGCCCTTCTCCCAAAGCTAAGCCAAAAATGCATGTAAGGTTAGTTTGGTCTTTTGGTGGATAAAAGAGAGTTAGTGGGGTATGAATTGTCTTTTTAGCCCTTTAAATTGAATGGGAGGGTATTTGCATGCATGGGTATTCATGTAAATTTCTAATTACTAAACTACTAATTTCAAATATTTATTTTTATAAAATAAAATAAAATTTCGAAAATTATAAAAGTTGTACCATAAAATAACTTGGATTTTTAGAAATTTTATGAGATCACTTTTGTGATTTGTGAATGAAATAATTTTAAAAAAATAATTTTCCCAAGGTAAAGAATATTCTCTATAAATCAAGAAGAAGAGAAATTAATAAAACTCTCGCTTTGAAAAATTCATATTTTAAATAAACCAATTTATAATACAGCAAATTCCATTCACACAAATATACAATCAATAAATATATTTATAGTCGACTCTAATATTATACAGAGTTCGCAAATAATATTACACAAAATACCAGTCGTAACATTCTCTCCCCCTTAAAGGATTCTGTCCTTAGAATCTAAGAGAACGGATGAGGATACCGGGAACGCATATCAGACTCGAACTCCTAAGTTGACTCTTCGACCTTGAGGTTCCTCCAAAGTACTTTTACTAACTTTACCAACTTATTTCTAAGACTCTTTGCTTGCCAGTCGAGTATTTTGACAGGTTGCTCCTCATACGACAAGTCTGCCTGAATTTCTATAGGCTCATACTCTATTACAAGATTGACATCCGGGTTATACTTTTTTTTTCTTTCTTTTTTTTAACAAAAACACATAAAAGACATTATAAACATGTTGATACTGCGGAGGCAGCACTAACTCGTAAGCCACTTTCCTCACTTGGTTAAAAAAAATCTCAACAAGACCTATATATTTAGGTGCTCATTTGCCTTTCTTTCCAAATCTAGTCAACCCTTTCCATGGTGACACGTTTAACAATACAGATTCGCCGACTAGAAAACTCACATCCTTTCGAGCAGGATCTGCGTACTTCCTTTGCCTTTCTTGAGAAGCAAGCAATCTTTTCTGGATCAGTTTGACTTTCTCCCTCATCTGTTGGACTAGTTCGGGACCTAGAATCTCTCCTTCTCCAACTTCATCCCAATTCGTTGGCGATCTGCACTTTCTTTTATACAACGCTTCGTACGGTGGTATGCCAATGCTTGAGTGATAGCTGTTGTTGTAGGAGAACTCTACCAATGGTAAATGTTCATCCCAACTTCCCATAAAATCAATAACGCAACTTCGTAACATGTCTTCAATTGTTTGAATGGTCCTCTCGCTTTGACCATCAGTCTGCGGATGATACGCCAAGCTCCTATTTAGCTTGGTGCGAAGACTCTCTTGAAACTGTTTCCAAAATCTTGAGTTGAATCACGGATCTCGATCCGAAACTATCGATACTGGAATGCCGTGACGTAACACAATCTCATGCATGTACATATGCACCAATCTATCGAATGAAGTCCTTTCATTGATCGGCAGAAAATACACTGACTTGGTAAGGCGATCAACAATAACTCAAATGGTGTCGTGTCCAGATTTCGTCCGAGGTAATCCCACTATAAAATTTATAGCAATATTTTATCGTTTCCATTCTGGGATCTTCCATGGCTGAATTAACCCACTTGGTCTTTAGTGTTCCGCTTTAACCCGTCAACACGTATAATATTTCGCAACCCAATCCGCAATTTCCCTTTTCATGTTCGGCTACCAGAACTTCCTTTTTTTTCAAATCTTCATACACCTTAGTGTTTCCTGGATGAATGGAAAGTCTCAAATTGTGAGCTTTCTGCAATATTTCATTATTTTCAGTTTAACTACTTGAGGAATCCAAATCCTTGATGAAAATCTTAATATCCCTTGCTCATCTTTTTGCGTACATAACTCTTCTCCGGTCATTCAATTATTCTCTTGATATCAATATTCATTTTGATGTCATATCAAATTAGATATCAATATGAACTTTGATGCTCACAACATCCCATATTGAAGTCAACATCAATCATCTATATTAATACCACCTTTGATATTTAACAACAAACTAAATATCAACATCAAGTAAAAACTGAATCAGACTGTATTTTATTCAAACAACTCCTTTGGTAATGCCATCAAATTTAATCTTTCCTTTCTGCTGAGCGCGTCGGCTACTACATTCGCCTTTCCTGTGTGATAATGTATCGAACAATCGTATTCCTTTATAAGCTCCAACCATCTCCTTTGCCTCATGTTGAGCTCCTTCTGAATGAATATATACTTCATGCTCCTATGATCCGTGTATATTTTACACTTCTCTTCATACAGGTAGTGCCTCCATATCTTGAACGCAATTACTATAGCTGCTAACTCCAAATCATGAGTCGGATATTTCAATTTATGGGGTTTAATCTGTCTGGATGCATATGAAATCACCTTGTTAGCACATAACCCAAACCCTTATATGAAGCGTCGCTATAAATAATGAATTCTCCTTTGTCATCCGGTAATACCAATATCGGGGCGATAACCAACCTTTGCTTCAATTCTTGGAAACACTCTTCACAATCCTTATACCATTCAAACTTGTGGTTCTTCCTTATTAGCTTAGTCAGTGGCGTAGCAATCTTTGAGAAATCTTTTATGAATCTTCTGTAATACCCGACCAATCCTAGAAAACTTCTTACTTCTGTGGGAGTCTTGGGTCTCTCCCAACTCATTACTGCTTCGATCTTTATAGGGTCCATTCTAATTCCTTCACTTCCAATTATAAGCCCTAAAAATTGAACTTCTTGCAACCAAAACCCGCACTTTGAAAATTTGGCATACAGCTTCTCTTGTCTAAGAATCTCCAAAGCTATCCATAAATGTTGCTCATGCTCCTCTTCTGACTTTGAATATATCAAAATGTCTTCGATGAAGACCACGGCGAACTTATCCAAATATCTCTTGAAAACTTTATTCATTAAATCCATGAAAGCTGCTGGGGAATTTATTAACTCAAATGGCATTACTAAAAACTCATAATGTTCATACCTTGTCCTAAATGCTGTCTTTGGAATATCTTCTAGCTTGATCTTCGACTGATGGTATCCTGACCTTAAATCAATCTTAGAGAAACACTTAGCTCCTTTTAATTGATCGAATAGATCATCTATCCTTGGTAGCGGATATATGTTCTTAATCGTCAATTTGTTTAACTCGCGATAGTCTATACAAGTCTCATACTCCCATCTTTTTTCTTTATAAACAGAACTGGTGCTCCCCATGGCGACATACTGGACCTTATATTTATCCAAAAGTTCTTGCAATTAACTTGCTAACTCCTTCATCTCTGCTGGGCCATTTTATACGGTGCCTTAGAAACTGGTTCTGCTCCTGGAGCAAGATTAATCTCAAACTCAATTTTTCAATTGGCGGTAATCTTGGAAACTCTTCTAGAAACACGTTCAGAAACTCTCTCACCACTGGAATCACTTCTATACTAGGAACTTCCTTCTCTGAATCCACTACATAAGCTAGGAATGCCTCGCAACCTTTCCTAAGCAACTTGCTAGCCTGAACAGCTGCCAGAAATAATTATTCTTGCTTTTGTCCTTTAAACACCGATTTCATTCCATTCTTTGACCTTAAACAAACTCTTTTAGACTTATAATCTATCTGAGCACTACACTCATTTGCCAAATGTCCTTTCTTATTGCACCGATAACAAGTCATGTTGACCTTATTATAAACTCCCAGATGCTTCTTCCCACAGAGCTTGCATTCAACCCTTGGCTGCCTATTCTCACTTGCTGGTCCTTGATTCTATTGGAAATTTCCTTTGTTATTCTGCTTCTTACTCACTTCTCCTTTCTTCTGTGAGTTCCACCCCTTGTGGAATCCAATCCTCTTCATATTCTTGTCTATCTGACCTCCTGATTCCGTCCTTTCTCCTTGAAACACCTTTTTTTTCTCTTTCCTTCCTGGACTGCACTCAATTACTTTTAATCAAAGTCGCCTTCTGAACTACTCCTGCATAAGTATCGATTTCAAACATCGACACTCTATCCCGAATCCAATATTCAAGCCCTTGCTGAAACCTTTGGGCTTTCTCTTCTTCAGTTCCTACATACTTGGCCACAAACCTTGATAATTCTTTGAACTTCTTCTCATACTCCAAGACTGACATATTCTCTTGCTTCAATTCCAAAGACTTCACTTCCATCTGCTTCTGAATATACTTGGGATAATACTTCTCCAAGAATAGATCCTAAAATCTTGCCCAAGTAGCTAGCTGAACTGCTTCCATGGCCTTCACGGATTCCCACCAATAGATCACTTCTCCCTTCAGAAAATACATAGCGTAGACAGTCTTCTAATCTTCCTCTAACCTAACCAATTCTAAAGATCTCTCCATTTCTCTTATCCAGGTGTTGGCTACAACTGGGTCAGTGGTATCATGAAAAGCTGGAGGGTTCACACTTTGAAAAGCTTTGAAAGTTACTATTGGCTGAGGAGGTAATGGTGGATCTGGTTGATGTTGGTGTTGTTCATGATTCTCTGGGTTTCAAAATTGTTGTTGTTGGGATTCTTGTTGAGTAGTTTGATGTTGTTGAGCAAGTGTATGGGTTTGCTATTGCAAAGTTTCCAATATTCGAAGGATATCAGGTTCGGTAGAGGTACTAGTTTGCCTCGTCTTTTTGGGTGGCATGATTCTGAAATAAAACGGTTTAACAAAACAGTTGTAAATATTACATTTTTTTCAAGTTAAGGGGGTTTATAAGTTAAGGTTCTCACATGCAATTCAGTTTTTTGGTTATTAGCAATAAAGGTGATAGACAATTCTAGATATGGAAATGAAAGTGAAATTGAAACGAAATAGCAAGGCATTAATCATCAAAGCAAAGTCGGCTTACAACACAATAATTAAGGTTCAAATGAAATACAACGATATCAAAGTTCAACAAGGAAATAGGGAAACTATATAGTTCAAGAGTTTAAAATCGACCTAATCTTCTGCTTCCTGAGTCTCCTCGCTATCGTCACGAGCCTTTGGAATCTCGATCCACTCCTGCTTCTGAAGCACCTTCACTATGTCCTGAAGCTCATTTGTCACTAGCTGGATGGTATGCTGGCTACTGCGATCGCGGTGCGCTGGTATCTCGTTGAGCTTATTGTTGATGAGCGGCAACAAGGACTCAGGTCTCATGATCAACTACGCCCTAGGTTCATTCTTAGGTCGAGTATCATCCTCAAAAGCTACATCGAGTCGCTCCAACAATCGATCATACTTCCCCTGAAGCCTATTGAACTGAAGCCTCGAATCAGCGTACATAGAGAAAGAGATAGTGTCGGATGGCACTGAAGATGAAGATGAATGCATCCTTTGCTGAGATATAATGAAGGGAAATATTGGCTATTTACCCGAATAATATCTACTTACTCTCTCGCGTTTCCTATATTTATATTCTACACCTTATAGCCTATTTGGACTGTTTTCAGGGACTCTAAACCATAGCTCTGATACCAAGACCTGTCACATCCCCAAATTACACTTAACAATATAAATGACTTAATAATAAAACAATGTTACAAAAGGCTGTTTACAGACAATATCTAGGATCGCTAGGTTTAGTGTTTGAAGAACAGTCCAACCCTACAAACTAATACAACTTCATAACTACCAGTGCTCACAATAGACTTTCAGCTACCTACCTGAGCTCTCAAATAAGCCTCAGCATCTCCAGTGGACTTACGAGCGGTCTGCTTGAATCTAACCATAGCTGCTAGCTGTAATATCAGGGCAAAAGCAAGTAGTGAGCCAAATGCTCAGCAAGTGCTAAACAATACGATACAAAATATGAATCAAGATACATATGAAAGAATGACAATGTGAAGATAGAGCTAATAGCAATAAGAGATGAACTTTTGGGTGATGGCATCATTTGTTTGTAACAAAACATTTCCAAAATCATTTCTTAATCCAAAAACCATTTTATGACGCTACGGATTACAGCCGGTGATCAACCGCGAAGTAATCCCGAACCTCGCTGGGTTATAAAACATTAATGGGATCCCTAGGCAACTTTTAAGCCTACAATTTAAGTGTGGAAAGGACTCGCGTCTCAGTCCAGATCCACTATCTAAAGAAAACATTTGTCCCCCTTTGGGACTGAAAATCCAACTTTGTTAATCATTTTAAAAACTGATGCCGATTGATAATAAATTTCTTAAACAGTAACATCTTCACTATTCTCAAGAAAACATTTATTGTCCCTTTGACAATTTGGATTTTAAAAACTTTACAGTCTGATAAAAATTTGATGCCAGAAATAATAACATTTCAAAAGCTCTTTAGGCATGAAAGGATTGAGTACTTCTTTAAGGAATTCTATGCCAAACTCAACAACAGTTGTACTAAGTTACGGTTTATTGCCAGACGAATTGAACTATCAAGGTGAGGAAATCAATTCAGGGTTCAATGCAAAGGAATAATTTACTGATTTAAAGGAATAATCAGGGTTGAGTAACAATAGTTTAACAGAGGGAAATTCTAATGATTATAAGTAAGGGTATCAATCATTCCAATTCCGAAGGATTTCAAATAATAGGGTTATGATCAAAAATCAAAGGATTAAGATTACGAGATTCTTATTGATAGAAGAACAATCTTCTCACTAGAGGTTATCAAAGATGAATATCAATGGTTTAACAATCAAGGAAGAAAGTATTGTGAAAGAGTTCAAATCAATAAACCATAAAGGTAGGAATCTCAACTAGGGTTACAATCATAGGGTATCAAAGAAATTTCAATGTTCGAGTATCCTAGTAAGGGGCAATAAGAAAGTGTACAATTGAATCGTTATCTCAGGGTTTAATGAAAGGAAATGATAAACAATCGAAAATGGTGATATGATTCGAAGGGATTAACTTTCTCAAGTTCGCAAGGAAATTCGATAATGTATAATCAATAAGGATATTTAAAGACTAAGTCAAGGGGAATACAACAAGGTATATGAATGATTATTAAAGGTGCGAAATGCTTCTGAATGAGTTTGGGGTGATCAAGATATACCAATTATACTAACTCAAATCAAGCTCGGGTACTTATAACAATGGGCAATATCAAATTCAAGCAAGCTATCATGGTTCCAATAAGTATCTCAGGGTACTTGCATAACATATAATTAACAAAAGGAGTATACTTGCATAATATCAATTCAACAAGGGGAAACACTCGCATAATGTCATTACGAAGGAAGAGTACACTTGCAAAATATAAGTTTACAAGGGAAGGACACTTGCCTTGAGAGGTTTGACTACACACGACTTGTCTTGGGAGTGACGGGAGCACTACTCGACCTTGACGGCAAGCTTCCTATCTTCACTTGATCCTACAAAATAATAAGAATCCCTCATTACTACGGACTCTTATGACACCAAACAACCCTAACACCAAATGCACAAATTGACTCCAAGTAACGCTTAGTGTCTTATATTGCGTAAAACACTAAGTTAACACACAACACCATGCACATATACATATAGTAGCACCTTGGAGCACATAACACATATAGGTATACTCATACTATTATTTAGACTTGGTGCTTTATTCGGGATTTGAATGATCTCACTCTCAAATCTCCACAATTCAACTTGCGACACACTACTAAACTAGTCTCGACTTTTGAAGGGCCTACACTTGGTGGTTCCAATTCTCTTAGCCAAAACCTTGGCCTAACACTCCACTGACCTATATATAAATTCAAATCCTAGGGCTCACTCATGCCTCACTCATAGGGTCCATAAAACTAAACGCTAAAAGAAAGCGTTCTCACTTGCATACTTATGGCGACACCTTAGGCAACTCTCGGTTTTTAACACCACTAAAGCTCGAATATTCCTAACCAAAACTGACCTACTGGATTCTTAAGTCTATAAGCTAACTTGTGCACTTTGAATGACACTAAGGGCCTTCCTAGATTTTCTTGGGCCTAAGCTCAAAGTTGACACAACTCTAAATGAGTGTCCTGAAAACTGCCCTGTTTTGGACTAACTTATACTCATTGGTTCTAACTCTAAACCTCCATGGTTCGACTTGAAACTCTTCCTTAAACTCCCTAGTATCAGTAGTAATCAATTCCTAATGAGGGCTTACTCTTAATCCAACTTTTTGATCTCCAAAACGTACTAAACTCAATCTGACCCCTGTTCTGGAAGAATCTAAGTTTTGGTGTGTGCACCTCACTAAATGGTTGGGTTTCTCTAATTAATGGCTTCTGGACTCAACTACAACCCAAGTAATAACTCCCCGTGGCTTGGGCCTAACAATGCCTAAGAAATGCCCATTCAAAAACAACACACAACTCACATGCAAATCTGAAAAAATTTCAGGATTCTATCCTAGCCTTTCCACCTTAACTCCCACTTTAAAACCACGAATTAAATCTCAACCAAGGCAAATTTACTTCTATAAGACTCTAAACTAAGGCCTCAACCAAGAATGGAGATCATTCATGCCCTATTGCACCAACATGCAAACTAAAACTTAACATGCAACTCACAATGATCACAAAAACAAGTTCGACTAAATAATGGGATTATTAGCTCATAAATTCCACTTAAAATACTAAATTATTTCAAGGTCTCATGCACACTATATTTTAAAAACTAAGATCAAGTATGATATCAAGGAAATAATTCGTTTTTTTAGCCCATATAGGTCGAATTTAATCACAAGCCAAACATGCATGTATATTTTCGAAAAAGAGAGCATATATAGCTTGATCATTCTTGAAAATAATGCCCTATCTCTAACATGCAAAGTAAAACATGGCATTACAACTAGAGATCAGTAGCATGCAAGTGTTTTAAAGTAGTTTTAATCAAGGAAACACTTAGTTTATGCACATAAAAAGTATATCTCATGGAGAACTCTTTAATCCACATGAATAAAGAGTTTCTCCTTGGAGATCACATAAAAACAAGACATGCAAGCATTAAACTTCATCTCCTAAGCATGGAACTTCTTGGAAAGTGTATTATATATTAATGAGTAGTGAAATTACACTAGAAAGGCAAGGATTTGTTGAAGAAAAAAAATGAAGGGGATGGGGGAAGGGGTTTAGCCGAGAGGGAAGAGAAGAGAGGGAGGAGAGAGTGAGGTGAGGGTGGAGTGTGGAGTGAAAAATGAAATGATTAGGACAACTTGTGTTTGTTTTATGGTTTTGATTTGATTAAATGTGAGTGGAGTTCAGAATTTACAAGAGTGCCCTTCTCCCAAAGCTAAGCCAAAAATGCATGTAAGGTTAGTTTGGTCTTTTGGTGGATAAAAGAGAGTTAGTGGGGTATGAATTGTCTTTTTAGCCCTTTAAGTTGAATAGGAGGGTATTTGCATGCATGGGTATTCATGTAAATTTCTAATTACTAAACTACTAATTTCAAATATTTATTTTTATAAAATAAAATAAAATTTCGAAAATTATAAAAGTTGTACCATAAAATAACTTGGATTTTTAGAAATTTTATGAGATCACTTTTGTGATTTGTGAATGAAATAATTTTAAAAAAATAATTTTCCCAAGGTAAAGAATATTTTCTATAAATCAAGAAGAAGAGAAATTAATAAAACTCTCGCTTTGAAAAATTCATATTTTAAATAAACCAATTTATAATGCAGCAAATTCCATTCACATAAATATACAATCAATAAATATATTTATAGTCGACTCTAATATTATACAGAGTTCGCAGAGGTGAGGGTGGAGTGTGGAGTAAAAAATTAAATGATCATGACAACTTGTGCTTGTTTTATGGTTTTGATTTGATTAAATGTGAGTGGAGTTCAGAATTTACAAGAGTGCCCTTCTCCCAAAGCTAAGCCAAAAATGCATGTAAGGTTAGTTTGGTCTTTTGGTGGATAAAAGAGAGTTAGTGGGGTATGAATTGTCTTTTTAGCCCTTTAAGTTGAATAGGAGGGTATTTGCATGCATGGGTATTCATGTAAATTTCTAATTACTAAACTACTAATTTCAAATATTTATTTTTATAAAATAAAATAAAATTTCGAAAATTATAAAAGTTGTACCATAAAATAACTTGGATTTTTAGAAATTTTATGAGATCACTTTTGTGATTTGTGAATGAAATAATTTTAAAAAAATAATTTTCCCAAGGTAAAGAATATTCTCTATAAATCAAGAAGAAGAGAAATTAATAAAACTCTCGCTTTGAAAAATTCATATTTTAAATAAACCAATTTATAATGCAGCAAATTCCATTCACACAAATATACAATCAATAAATATATTTATAGTCGACTCTAATATTATACAGAGTTCGCAGAGGTAAGGGTGGAGTGTGGAGTGAAAAATTAAATGATCATGACAACTTGTGCTTGTTTTATGGTTTTGATTTGATTAAATGTGAGTGGAGTTCAGAATTTACAAGAGTGCCCTTCTCCCAAAGCTAAGCCAAAAATGCATGTAAGGTTAGTTTGGTCTTTTGGTGGATAAAAGAGAGTTAGTGGGGTATGAATTGTCTTTTTAGCCCTTTAAATTGAATGGGAGGGTATTTGCATGCATGGGTATTCATGTAAATTTCTAATTACTAAACTACTAATTTCAAATATTTATTTTTATAAAATAAAATAAAATTTCGAAAATTATAAAAGTTGTACCATAAAATAACTTGGATTTTTAGAAATTTTATGAGATCACTTTTGTGATTTGTGAATGAAATAATTTTAAAAAAATAATTTTCCCAAGGTAAAGAATATTCTCTATAAATCAAGAAGAAGAGAAATTAATAAAACTCTCGCTTTGAAAAATTCATATTTTAAATAAACCAATTTATAATGCAGCAAATTCCATTCACACAAATATACAATCAATAAATATATTTATAGTCGACTCTAATATTATACAGAGTTCGCAAATAATATTACACAAAATACCAGTCGTAACAAACAACATATGGTTACTTCTAATAAAGCAAAATCTTCATTGACCATAGTTGTACTTTAAGAAAGATTTTTACACTTTTTATATTAGTATAAGTGACTGAGGATAAACATTGGTTACTTAGAGAAGTTCTAAGTAATGTCATAAATACTAATACTCCACAATTAGTTATAGTTAAACTCTTAACTAAATATCATCAACTGATATAAGTCAAGAAATCACACAACTAATCATGCTACAATCATATTCTGATTTCAGTGAATTCTTGAGATATAAGTATTGCTAAATTCACTAAAACCAAAATCTCAAAATTAACTTATAACACATAAGTTACAATCAATATACTAGATATCAATTGTTGACAAATTTAGTTATAATCAATCATGCTGCTTATTTATTTTAAGTTAGTTTAAATATGGAGCAAATAAAATCATTGAATTGCTTCAATTTCCATAATCCAAACTACCCAAAATAAATAGTAAATAAATAAATACTAAATATCTATGAGTTAGATACTAGCACTTAAATATTTCCATAATTATCCTTTAATAATCACCAATAGGATATATGACTTATATACATGGCAATCACTCTCTGGATAATTAGTAATTTTAGAGATACTTTCTAAGCATATAAAATATAGAGAGTTTTATACACATGACTTAGAAAATACTTCAACTTTCAATATCAGTGATTTTAGAAATAAGCATTGATTACTTAGAACAAAAATTCTAAATAATATCACTAATACTAAAAGTACCACAATTATTCGTACATGATACAAATAACTATGCTGCATATTATTTTAATACAATTCAAATTATGATACTGATATGGAATGGAATTGTCTACAGTCATAATTTAAATCAATTAAAATAATATTCAAACTTAATGCTATAATACTTAACTACCACAAATGTATATGATATTGAAATCATGATAATCAAGATAGTAGCACTAAGTACGAGGTACTGGATTACTGATAAATTCACAAGTCCTTTAAATATTGAAGATTTAATACTTGTGAACTTATATTAAGAATTCCTTACAGATTGGATTTCCAACTAATATGCAATGAATGATATTTTCACACTTACAAACCAGTCTTGAAAAATTAACTTTATCAAGTGATTTAATAAATGTTTCTGTCAGTAACTCTTTAACTAAAATACATGCTCTCGAATTAAATGATACCTGGTGTGAAGGTGCCTTGTCATAGAGTGTTCATAGAGTTGTTGGATTTGAGGTTGTTTCTCATCATAACAAGAAATCAATCTTCTTCCACGAAGTTGACAGCTTTCTGAGATGCTTCTCATGTCACTTAAGTTGACAGCTTCAGAGATGCTTCTCCTGTCTTTCTTACAACCTGCATAATCTGTATCTATATAGCCAAACATGTTAAGCATAATATCTTTAGGGTACTTTACTCCAAGAGTTGATAGTCCCTTAAGATATCTAATAATCTTGTTAATAGCTATAAGATTGGATTCTCTAGGATCCACTTGGAACCTTGCACATTGGCATCTTGAAAATATTACATGTTGTCTATTAGCATTTGAGTAAAAGAGTGAGATTGTCATACCTCTATAGCTTATCATTATACCTGAGTTGTACTGATCAAACTTTAGTGGTTTCCGTTGTTAAGTAGTCTTGGCATGTTCAGAATCTTCCAAATTTTGCATTTTCAAAAGATCCTTAACTTACTTGTATTGCCATCATTCTTTTGGTTTACTTGTGCTCTTAAAAGAATTGTTCTTTTGGCTTGCTTGAGCTCCTAAAAGAATTATTCTAATGGCCTGCTTAAAGTAATCCCAAAAAGAATTGCAACTTTCCAACATGCTCCTCCATACCTACTCTGCAATTACTTAGCAAATAATCTTGCACAAGTCTTTGTTAGTAGACCAACATATAACATTATCATTATATCAGAGCATATATATAACATTATGTGTGTGCCTAGTGATAAGAGAGTTATTAATATGACGACTCTACTAGTTCATATTAGACTGTAACTTCAGTTAGAGTGCCATACCATGTCCTTGACAATTACTTGAGTAGTATACTAGTTCATACCATCCCGAACTGAGCTTGTGAAGAAGAGATATACATTGACTTCCTCTTTTGACTCACAAACCAGGAGTGCACTTGTACACATCTACTAGAGTCCAATTCCAAGTGTAATATGCATCAGGTGCCTGATATGTCATAATATCCTCAAGTCTCGTCACTGGTGCTATCTGTCAGATACTGCTTCTTGATAATAACCTAGCATCCAATTTGGCCTTGTCCCTCGTAACAATGCCATTGTCATCCAGTTTGGCTTCTGGTTATCCTTATACCAATTACAATATTGTCATTTGGTTTGGATACCAGCTTCCCTACAATCGGCTTGCTGACTGATTGAGTTCATCTTGCTTTGTAATCACCCAATCAGTCCGGATCTATCAGAGCTTCTATAACTTTCTTAGTTTCTTCTTCAGATAGAAAACTAGAGAAATAATCATTCGCACTCAGTAGCCCTGCTAATCATTACTCCACCATCTGGATCACTTAAAAACTAGACTATGGGAATAATATTGACATCAAACCCTTTGTCTCAGCAGATATGTACTTTAGTGTCCTCTAATATTCAATGTGGTGTTGTGTCTGACTAGTTGATCCTTCTTTTGCTCCCCCTAAGTTGTTGCTGGGATTTCCTGAAAATCCTTACCCTTGCTACCTGGCTTCATTGAAATAATGAGTTGTATTATACATTGTCATTCCACTGCTTGGATATGAATCATCAATACCATCAATTTTACTTTGAACAGGTTGGAGCATGGAGTTGTTGAACTGTGCACTTAGACATTCTATCATCCTCTGTTGATCAACCATAAATGCCCTATAGGTCGTATACTCCACCGAGTAGCCATGGAAAATATCCTAACTGTAGAACATTCTCTCCAAACACTTTGAGGTTATCCAGTGTTTGCTTCTGTTGGCCATTAACTCATTAGTGGTCTTCATGTATACATCATGATCAAGGCTTGATCTTACTTGTAGCAAACTGTATTGACTGCTTCAACCCTTTGGTATTTAGAAAGTCTTGATTAGCTTGATATTTCTCTTGTATCTTTAATCAAGTTCTAGTTCTTCCTTTGTACCACTCCATTCTGACACGGAGCTCCCAGTGCTGAATATGTCTCTACAGTTGCTTCCAGCTTGATCTTCTTTGATGTGATCAATCACCATCTGTGATGTCTTGTCTTGAGAACGCACGAACAACAACTTTGTTTCATAAGAGTAGTCAACCACCATCACTAAGTTATATCTTTACTTGATGTGATGTTATCTTTGACTTCTCTTCTTGACATGCCTCACATTTATCGTCTTCTGAATTTCAGATGAGGCAGTCCTCTCACTAACCCCTTTTTACAAAAGAGTTCCTTGAGTTGATATTCAAGGGTGAGAGCTTCTAATGTCATAGCTAAAATTTTGACAGATGAAGCTTTATAGTAGAAACCATTGACTTCACTTTTTCAGAGTTTCCATTCTAACCACGAGCATTTCCTTTCCTTACTCTAAGAAGAGCAAACTTCTCAATCTTCCTGCTTCAGATGAGACACTAATCCTTCATTGAATTGACATTTTATCCTTTGATGCAGAACTGTCTAATAAGAGGATTTTTGCCTTGATTTTCCAGCAAGGAAGTTGCTTCAATTGTTATCGATGACTCCAATGATTAGTTGTTATCAATGATACCAATTGTTGAGTCCATGATGACATCCCTTTTCTGCATAGCTTGTCTCGTAATGAAAAGCTTTGCTGTCATCTCCAAAGATTATTGACGGAATAACTTTTGTCAATCACATTTAATTGTGAGGCTCTTTCTTTGATCATATGCCTTGAGTATGAATTACCATGAATACATATGAATCAATTGACCTGTTATGTCCTGCACTCACAAATGGATTAACAGTTCTTGGTACCCAACTTATCAGTTTAGGTCCAATTGGATTAGAGATATTATTATAATCAGAGATAACAACAGCTACAACCTTATCATGCTAATTCTTATCTTTGACTGACCATTTTCTCCATTTTAATACCCTTGACAGATTTTTCTCTAGGCTAGGGGAAAATGGTTCCAACCTTACATAAGGAGGACTAGCAGTCTTTGCCCTATTATAATCCTAAACATGCTTTTTCTATAATTAATACAAGTACTAAGAGATGCATTCATGGAATAAAGAATAAGCAAGCATTGTATTAAGAATACATGGCATTCATTCAGAAACATTACGCATAAGAATTAAGCAAGACATGCATGATATAGAACAAACAGAATTAATAAATAAATCACTAATTCTATCTAGTCCAATCCTGTTGATGAATCTCATCTATCTATCTTAATCCAATTATAAATTAACACATTAACAAACAATTCAGATTAAAAGAATAAATCACATTGTGATAGGATACAGGAGATAAGCATAAACAAAGGTCTTATATGCTGGAAAAACATATACCTCACTAAAGAAATTAATCATGTTCAACATATATTCAAACACATATTTAAGATCATCTAGAGTAACATGCACAAGTTAAACATCAATCCTAGTTACCAAAAAATAATCTAGTGAACGAGTTCAGCATTATCTATGTGTGATGCTATCATGCTTGTGCGAGTGTTAAATATTCAAACACTATGATCTTATTATGCATTGAATATTGAGAGCAAAATATTGCAATGGTTCAAGAATTTGAAACCTGAGATATGTGAGTTGGATCATCTTCAGAGATTGCTATGAAAGCAAGATATTCATGATTCTCGTCATCTGATCCATCCCAACTCTTTCCCGTGCACTATAAGTTTTGATTGGCTGCTTCCCTAAGAAAACATTCCACCTTTGTCTCAACTCTTCAACTGAATCCCTACTCATTCTTGTTTGTCAAGCTTCTTGTTCTGTTATAGCAAAACCCTTGATAGTTACCTGACACATATTGCTTGTCAAACCTGTAGCTATCAAATCTTGTATCTGTCTCATTCTCAGTCTTGTAATCACCCCTTGAACTGAATCTATAAGAATCTCTGCTTCTGAATAGATAGGCTTGATCCTTGGATATAGCTTATGTACTCCTTGTGAATCTGATGCGACTAAACTTCCTGACATGTGAAACACTGCCCTAACATCCAGTCCCTCAAGTACTTCTACCTGAGCTTCTTCTGATTCAGCTATCAGTAACTCTTACATTCTGTCCTGAGGTTCCAAACTTAATGCATGTAACTGAGATATCTGTATGTCCCCACTATTCTTTCTGACCTCCACAATTCCTGCCTTTCTGACCTCCACAATTCCTGCCTGTATGATCTCATTGATTCTCGGATTAATATAGCATTGGTACAAACCACTGTGTGACTGTATAATCTGGAATCATAGAGTTGTCTTAAAATCTCCGAGAAAAATTGTACCCGTAGAAATTTCATTCATTCCCGGCGTCTGAAAACCCAGTGGTATCCTATGGAGTAAGCCTTTGAGGAAGTTCCACAATTTTGTCTGTAGGTCTTGAAATCAGTTCCATTGGATTTAGAAAACCATTTCCTATAATTTTCGAGTTTGGAAAATTTCCGTCTGAATAGCACATGGTCTTCGTTTTCTTCGAAAGATTAAAATCCACTTAAAAAGCTCGGAGGAATCCTGAGTCTACCAATCCTTGAGTGCCCTTAATTTAATATTTAAGAAAAATTTAAATTTCCAATATATTTAATTTTCTTAGAAAATAAATTAATCAAAAATAAATATTTACATAAAATCTAATTTTCGAGAATTTCGAATTTTCTTAAAAATTAAATAAAATGTAAATTATTATTTAAGAAAAATTTAAATTTAAGAAATTTAAATTTAATGAAAAAATAAATAAATCAGAAAATAATTAATTAAGAGTAAAAAAAATGGAGTATTTCTCTGGCGATCATCTGTAATGCGACCTCCTGTTAGCTGCTGTAAGTTGCACCATTTTTACTCGGTTGTGGCGACAACAAAACCTAGGAGTCTACTTGTTATGGATAAAAAACTAAGGTTATTATTTGTTGTATTTATTACTAAGATTCGGGAGCTCAAGGCCTTTAATGGATGCTCTCGTGTTTCGTAGCTTAATTCTGCCTTTACGAGATGCCTACGTATCTCTGTGAATTAGAGAATCAAGCCAAAAAACGTAGTTCTGATTTGTGGGGCGAGACCCCTTATATAGATGTTGAGAGTCCTTGAATTGGACTTGGTATAGGAGACTTGGTGGGCAAGTCTCATAATTATAATGGACTTTGAAGTCCTAGATAGTAGGAAATTGATTCCTTATCCTTTTAGGTCCCCTTCAGGCCAATCTACAAGGATTTATATCCCCACTAGGACTTATCTTAATAGCTGTTTTCCTCCTTTATTTATTAATTACGAAATTAATAAATAATCAGGGCTTTTGGGCCTTCTTTGTTCCATCAGGCCTGATCTGGTCCATCAGGCCTGATCAATGTATTGACCTTCTTGGTCTGAATGTCATACATCTTCTTATTGGGCCTAGCAGCCCTACACCTTGCAATATTTAATTATACAATCAGGATTTATTTATCCCTATCATTTGCCCCCCAACTTTTGGGAAACATTGATTAGGTTTCGCAGAAGTTAAGTCTATTCATTCCCTTACAGGGTTTCGTTTTTGCGTAAAGTGTGGAACGACCTACACATTTACAACGACTTTTCCTTTAATTCAGGAATTATCTTAATTTCCAGGAATTTTTCCCTAATTTTCTGGATTTTTCCCTTAATTTCTGGGTTTTCCCCTGATTTTCTGGGATTTATCCTTAATTTCTGGATTTTTCCCTAATTTTCTGGATTTTCCCTTAATTTCTGGGTTTTTCCCTGATTTTCTGGGATTTATCCTTAATTTCTGGATTTTTCCCTAATTTTCTGGGATTTATCCTTAATTTCTGGTTTTTTCCCTAATTTTTTGGGATTTATCCTTTATTTCTGGGATTTATCCTTGATTTCTGGATTTTTCCCTAATTTTCTGCCTTAAAATCGATCAGGATGTATAGAAAATCGATCAGGACTCCTGACCGATTTCGATCAGGATCCTGATCGAACTAGCTCAGGAACTAACATTCTGGTCGACGTGATCTTCGATCAGGATCTATGCGGAATTGATCAGGATTCCTGATCGATTTCGATCAGGACTCTGATCGAACTGGCCTTCAAAGTGACACTCTAGTCGACTGAAACATGGGCTTAATCGACCAGAATTCCTGATCGATTTCGATCAGGATTCTGATTGAACTAGGTGGCTTTCTACTGTTCTGATCGAATGAAATATCGATCTGGATTCTCTTCTGTGCCGATCAGGACTCTGATCGATCTTAGTGTTTTTCTTCCTTCTTGCTCGAATGAGATATCGATCAGGATCCTTTTTGGGGTCGATCGGGACTCTGATCGAACTTAGGGGATTTCTTTCCTTCTGTTCGAATAAAGTATCGATCAGGATCCTGTTTGGCGTCGATCAGGACTCTGATCGAACTTAGGGGATTTCTTTCCTTCTGTTCGAATAAAGTATCGATCAGGATCCTGTTTGGCGTCGATCAGGACTCTGATCGAACTTAATAGGTTTCTTCCCTCTTGATCTATTGAAGTATCGATTAGGATTTTTTTCTTTGTCGATTAGGACTCTGATCGAACCATTTTAAAATTCTGGTCGATTTTCGACCCTTCATTTTCCACAGTAGCTTCTAGATTATTCCTGATATTTCTGGTAGATGGGCTTTTAGGTTGGGCCTGGCTAAATGGGCCTAGAAACGCCTCGTATTCCGAGCTTTTCTCCTATATAAGTGTAGTGTGAAGTGAGAATCCTCACTTCACTTCACATTTCTCATTTTCTCTCATAAATCTCTCTAGAGTTCTCCCTTTAAGAAGGCGATTTCCGGCGTCCTCAGCCACCGCAGCTCCACCTTTCTCAGGTTTTTCTGGGTTTCAAGCCTTCAATCGAAGCATATCAATGGCGGATCGTGACTTGGCTCGTTTGCAGAAGATGAATGTCTCTAAGAGAGGTACAAACATTCAAATTCAATCTCCATATACTTCCCTACTTGATATGATTAACTCGAGAGGTGATGAATATCCCTCTCTATCTGAGTTAGATTCGTATAACCATGGTAACACCTTTCATGAGTTAGATGGTAGGATAGAGTCCATGAACACCCTGTACAGACTTCCACCCCACCTTAGGATCACTCCAGCCGCCCCTAGGGATAGGACTTGTAATTGGGAGGGGGATACTTTGTTTATCTATCGAGGACCCCTGACTGCGGGTCTTAGGTTCCCATTCCATGAATTTATTCCTCGCTTGCTTGCCGATGTACAAATTAACCCTTGTCAACTCCCTCCTAACGCTTGGAGGAACATTATCTATTTTATGGTCCTTTGTCTTAGAAATAATTTTCCTCTTTCCGTAGCTGTCTTTAGGAAAGTTTTCCAATTCTATAATAGCGCCATGAGTCAACCAGGTTGGGTTTTAATTCGTCAACGGCCCAAAATCCCTCATATCTTTGATAGTAATTCCATAGTTGAGAACAACCCCAAATGGAAGGACGAGTTTGTTAGGCTGACCTGGGCTGGGGGTGATTGGGCCACACTCTTTCGTAGGCCCTTTTGCAAAGTGTCAAATGGGAATCCAGGTAGCATCAGATTATCTGATGAGGAGGAGGTGGCCTACCAAGCCTTAATTTCAGATGATGGGAAAACAGACACCTGGACCCTCTTAGAGGAGTTTTCCTTGAAGAAAGTCGGTCTCTCTCAGGCCAGTGATAAGGGTAAATTTATAACTGGATAACCATTTTTCCTTCCCTTTAATTGTAACGTTTTATCTCTCCTGCAATTTAATATTCTTTCTATCTTTCTTTTTCAGCTTGCGAGGCCATCAATAATGTCAACAGGCCCGATGAAGGGGAGTCAGGCCGCCAGAAGAGGGCCAAGCTAAACAAGGACCCCAGGAGCAAACCTGACGGTCCTTCTTTTCTTAAGCCCCACGTCCCGGTGGTCGAGTTGGGGGACGATGTGGATCCTCCACTTAAGGCACATTCCTTCAGGCCTAACTAGGGCTTCAGGAGGAGCGATACGGTGGTTGGATCCACCAAACATGCTAAGGATTGGTCGTACCATTCCATCACTCCCCATGACTTTACTGATATTGTTACGGGGAGTGATATCGAGACTATTGAGCTTCTGGGTTCTCAAGCCCAAGCTGCGGTAACTTTCTTTTTTCTCTTTTTCTTTGAATCCCAACTTTCTAGTATTTCAACGAACTTGTGCTAACTCATACATATTTCTTTGCAGAGTAATACCTACTTCCAGGCGGCCCTCCACCAGGCTAGGTCCTGGAAGGGTAACTTAGATGGGTTTGAGAAGGAGATGAAGAAATGGGAGGAGAGAGCCAAGGTCCTGGAGAAGAAGCTGGACACGAAGAAAGAGGGGCTGGCTAAGGCTCATTCTGAGCTGGTGAAACTTAGGAGTGATAAGGATAAGCTCATTGATGACTACATGGATTCTGACAAGTTTAAGAATCTCATGGAGATTCATGATGAGGGTCTTTATTCCCTACAGTTTACTCAGGGATGGGATGCGGCCGTAAAGGCGGTTTCTGAGAAGCACCCGAGCTTAGTCGACCCTAAGGACTTTATAAGTCCCGAGCAGGCTGAGTCGGAGGACAACATAGATGCCCTCTTCAACTCCCCTCAGCCAGATTATCGCATCTTGGATCCTAACACTGCTTCTCCTCCCGCTTCTCCTGCGAAGGATGCTGAAGGCGCTGACAAGGAGCAAGAGAATGACGGCTCCCGCATGGAGGAGTAGTTTTTTTATTCTGTAATTTTATCCATAACATATGTCTGGACTTTTGTTTGTATTAAAACTTATTACCCTCCGGGGTTATTTTATATGCTACTTTCCTTATTCGCATCTCTCTCCTTTATTTTTCCGATACTTTAATATTCAAACTTGGCCTAATGGGCCACACAAGTATTATCACAACTCAAACATCCATAGGTTGAAATAATTTCGAACTCTTCAATTTCAAGTCTGGTTTTCCAAAACCTTACATAATATGGGTTTGACCCTGATCAATAATAGCTAGAAAATAAATATCCTACGCAAACAAAGCTTCAAGGTGCTTTTACACCTACTTGTCACAATGACAAGTGAGAATCGTACTTCGACTATCTTACATGTAGTAAAGCTTCAGGTTTTGTGCGTGCCAGGTTCTCGGGACTTCAAAACCATCCATAGTCTCCAGCTTGTAGGTTCCTCTACCCTGAACGCTCTTGACTTTGTACGGCCCTTCCCAATTTGGGGCAAGTTTCCCTTTCTGTCCTACCCCAGAAGCTTCTATCTTCCTCAAGACTAGGTCACCTTGTTTAAAGAACCTTTCTTTAACCCTTAAGTTGTAGTAGAATGAAGCCTTCTTCTGATACTCTACTATCTTTGCATGTGCTTCATCTCGCACTTCGTCGATTAAGTCTAGAGCGAACCTTTATCCTTCCTCATTTTCCTCAGCATTGAAATCCTGAATCCTTGGAGAGGAATGTGATATCTCCACTGGAACTACTACTTCTGCCCCATACGCCAACATGAAAGGAGTTGCTCCTGTCGTGACTCTACAAGTAGTCCTATAGGCCCACAATATGGGAAGTATCTCATCCACCCAATTATTTCTTGACTTCTCGATCCTCTTCTTTAGTCCATCCAGGATTATTCGATTTGCTACTTCTGCTTGCCCATTGGCTTGTGGGTGAGCCACGGAGGTGAACCGTAACTCAATTTCATTTTCTTCACAATACTTCTTGAATTCCTCATTGTTAAAATGCGTTCCATAGTCGGTGACTAGGACACGGGGAATTCCATATCGGTACATAATGTTTTCCCACAGGAATTGTGCAACTTGTTTAGTTGTGATTTTGGCCAAGGGTTTGGCTTCAATCCACTTAGTGAAATAATCAATGGCTACAATCAGGAACTTCCTTTGTGCTGTGGCCATAGGGAAAGGCCCTAGAATATCCATCCCCCACACAGCAAAGGGAATAGGCGAGTTGATAGATGTCAGCATCTCGGGAGGTTGTCTAACAACAGGTGCATGCTTCTGACAACGGTCGCACTTCTTCACATATTCTTTGGCATCAGCCATCATTTCCGGCCAATAAAAGCCTAGACGAGTTATCTTATGAGCCAAGGCCCTGCCCCCCAAGTGTTGTCCATAAATACCTTCATGCACTTCTTCAAGAGCAAGCGTGCCTCATCGGGCCTGAGACACCTCAAGTAGGGAACCACGAAAGATCTTTTGTAAAGAATCCCATCTATCAAAGAGTACATTAGTGCTCGAACAGTTAACTTCCATGCTTCAGTTGCATCACTTGGCAACCAACCAGTTTGAATGTGAGCCTTGATAGGATCAATCCATGACGTCCCCAGGCCTATGGGAGCCACAAGCTTAACATCTATGCTTCGTGTCTTCAAAACACGGAAGTACACACTTCCCGAACTTTCTTCTATCTCAGATGAAGCAAACTTTGATAGCGCATCTGCCTTAGCATTTTCTTCCCTTGGAATGTGTTCAACATGGCATTCATTAAATTAGGTCATCACAACCCTTACTAGGCGGACATACTTAGCCATCGTATCATCCCTTGCCACAAATTCTCCCTTTACCTGGGATATGATCAGCTTCGAGTCTCCACGGACCTTTAAGTTTTTGACTCTAAGTGTCCCAGCTAGACCAAGGCCAGCAATCAGGGCTTCATACTCTGCCTCATTGTTTGTGGTTGGGAAGTCTAGCTTCATAGCATACTCAATTAAGAATCCATCAGGGCTTTGCAAAACCAACCCTGCTCCACTGGAATTTGTTTTTGATGCTCCATCAAAATAGAGAACCCAATATTCTTTCTCCTTATCATCCTTCTCTCTGTCCCCTTTATCGACTCCCTTGTCTTGAGGTATGGTATCTTCCTGCCCCCCGACTTCTTGATTGGGTATGGTACATTCCACCACGAAGTCAGCTAGTGCCTGGGCTTTTATGGCCATACGTGGCTTATACTTGAGATCGAACTCTCCCAACTCTATTGCCCACTTAATCAATCTCCCACTTGCCTTGGGACTGTGAATGATATTTCTCGGTGGCTGATTCGTTAGCACCTCAATCTGATGAGCCTGAAAGTAAGGACGCAGTTTTCTCGAAGCCATTACCAAAGCTAGAGCAAATTTCTCAATAGTTGAATAATTCAATTCAGCACCATGCAGAATTTTGCTGACATAATATACGGGTTTCTGGACTTTTAGCTCCTCCTTAACCAACACAGCGCTCAAGGCGCTCTCTGAAACGGCCAAGTATAAGAATAAAACTTCATTCAAAGATGGTTTGGACAACAACGGGGCCTGAGCCATATACTTCTTTAACTCTTCGAATGCCTTCTGGCTTTCCTCATTCCATACAAAGTCTTTGATATTCTTTAGTGATTTGAAGAATGACAAGCACTTGTCTCCTGACTTGGAGATGAATCGTCCTAGCGCAGCGACCCTTCCTGTGAGCTTCTGAACATCCTTGATAGTTTTTGGTGGTTCCATGTCCAGGATTGCCTTTATTTTATCGGGGTTAGCCTCAATTCCTCTCTTTGAGACCATTAATCCCAAGAATTTTCCAGATCCTACTCCGAAAGCACACTTCGTAGGATTCAACATCATCTTGTGGTACCTCAGGATCTCAAAAGCTTCCCTCAAATGGGTTATATGATCAGTATTTACTAGACTCTTGACTAACATGTCATCAACATAGACTTCCATAGTCTTACCAATAAGATCCTTAAAAATTTTATTTACCAACCTTTGATAGGTGGCTCCCGCATTCTTAAGACCAAACACCATAACAAGATAACAATAAACACCAAAGTCAGTGATAAATGATACCTTTGGAATGTCATCCTTGTGCATCTTAATCTGATTATATCCGCTAAATCCATCCATAAAACTCAGCATCTCATGCCCAGCAGTGGCATCAATCAAACTATCAATGGAAAACAGTCCTTAGGGCATGCATCATTCAGATCAGTGAAGTCTATACACATCCTCCACTTTCCATTAGACTTCTTCACCATTACAGGGTTTTCTAACCACTCCGAAAATTGAATCTCCTCAATGAAACCAGCCTCTAGGAGCATCTCTACTTCCTGTTTTATAGCCTCTTGTCTTTCCGGGGCAAAATTTCTTTTCTTTTGTTTCACTGTCTTCCGGCTTGGATCCACGTTTAGCTTGTGAGTAATCAACTCTGGGTCTATGCCTGGCATATCAGCTGCTGACCATGCAAATACATCACTATTTTCTTGCGAAAATTTCACCAACTTCCCTCTAAGGGGCTCCTCTAGTGTGGCTCCAACGAAAGTCATCCTCTCAGGATTCTCGGGGTCTAAAGGAACCGAAACCAAGTCTTCTGCTGGCTTTCCTCTCTTCTCGTCATTTTCTCAGACATCCATATCTTCAATAGGAAGAACCTGCCCCCCCCCCCCCGACTCCATCTTCCCTCAAAGAGGCCACATAACAGCTTCTAGCCATTTTTTGATCTCCTTTCTCTTCTCCAATCCCGTTTCGGGTGGGAAACTTCATAATTGAATGGTAGGAAGAGGGGACTGCCTTAAAGGCATGTATCCCTGTTCTCCCCATGATAGCATTATAAGTTGAACTAGCCTTTACTACCACGAAATCCAACATCTGCGTTGCTTGTCTTGGTTCCGTACCTATGGTGGTTGGCAGTTTGATTATTCCTTCCATAGGACATTCTACTCCAGTAAATCCATATATCGGCATATCGGTTGGTGTCAACTGGGAATCGTTATACCCCATCCTTAGAAAGGCGTCATGGAACAATATATCCACAGAAGCACCATTATCCACAAGAACCCTCTTAATCGGGCTATTTCCTATTATTGGTGTTATGACCAACGGGTCGTCATGAGGAAACTTTATGCCCTCTAGGTCAGAATCATCAAAAGCCAATGTTACTTTTGTCCTGGCCCTCTTCGGGGCTTCTCCAACAATATGCATAACCTCTCTAGTATATGCCTTTCTTGAATTTTTGGACAATCCAGCAGCAGTCGGACCTCCAAAGATCGTGTTTATCACAGGTCCTCGAGGGCGTCGTGGTCCTCCAAAAATTGCATTTATAACCGGCCCTCTGGGTTGGGGATTCCGCCCCTGATCGTCTTGGTCCCTCCTACGATCTTCAAAATTCTTCCTTCCACTATTATTTATGTCCCCTCCATCTCCAGTATACTTGTTCAATCTTCCTTTTCAAATCAAAAACTCAATTTCATCTTTCAATTGCCTATACTCATCGGTGTCATGGCCAACATCCTTGTGAAACCTGCAATACTTGCTCTTATCTAGCTTGGCGGGATCAGCCTTCAAGGGCTTAGGCCAGCGAATATCTCTATCTTTCTCAATCTCCATCAAAATTTGACTTCTAGGAGCATTCAGCTTAGCGTATTCAGTGAACTTTTGCCCAGGTCCTCCCTTCTTGGGGGTTGAATCAGGGTTTTGTTCGGTTCTAGGATATTTGTCCTTTGCAATATATTCTAGATCAGTTTTCCGCTTCTTGCCTCCAGTGGGCTCATTACTTATTACGGTCTTCCTCATACTTTCTTCAACCTTGATATACTTCTCTGCCCTCTCTTGGAGCTGCAACATGCTTTCAGGGGGACGTTTGGCCAAGGACATCTTGAAAAACTCGTCCCTAGTTCCTTGTTGCAGTGCTATCATGGCTACCTTATCATCAAGATCCGGGACTTTTAAAGCCTCTTTTGTGAAACGATTCAGGTAATCTCTCAAGGATTCCTTAGCTCCCTGCACAATACTCATAAGAGATGCTGAACTTTTCTCATGGACTCTCCCGCTGATGAATTGCTTAATAAAAGCCTGACTTAACTCTCTGAACGATCCAATAGAGTTTGGGGGTAAGTGACTGTACCATCTTTGAGCCATACCCGACAGGGTTTGAGGGAAGGCCCGGCCCTTAATAGCGTCATTCACGGGTTGCAGCAATAGTGCATTAGAGAATGTCCTGACATGGTTAGCGGGGTCTCTGGTGCCATCATAGGCTTTGATAGTGGGCATCTTGAATTTCCTTGAGATATGGGCATTCATTATTTCTTCTGTGAAGGGTGGAGTTGGATCATCAGGATCTCCAAGGGGAAGGAGATTGCTTGGATCAGTTCTTGGGAAGACAGCCCTTCTTCGTACCGGACCATCCAGGTCTATGACAGGAGGAGGATTTCTCCCCCTAGGAGGTATCTGGGGTCTGGTGGCCTGGTGAGCTTCCAAGTCACGCCTCAACCTTTGGATCTCAGCCTCATGAGCCCTTATCCTTTCATGCACTTCCTGGGGATTCGCCCCTTGGGTGCTTCGAGGGCGTTGCCTTCCATCGGCCATCGGCTCCTTGCCTGGACGTCTCCTTCTTGGGGCCACTTCATCATCCGAAGATTCGGAATCTCTCTCAGTGTAAGGACCAGAAAATTCCCGATGCTCGGGGATAGGAGCCAAACCTCGTATATAAGGGGGCGATTGCCCTCGTGCTTCACTTCGCCCAGCATATCCACTTCCTCCAACCTTGAATAGTCGGGGGAGTCGTCCCTTGTGGCTGAGGTTGAGTTGCCCCTATCTGGGTTTTCGCTTGAGTAGATGCATAAGTTGAGTGGGGAGGAATCTCTACGGTTGACGAAATCACCTGAGTTGTCCCTGATGGTGTTCCCTCCCCCAGAGCGCTAGTTGTTCTCCGTGTTCTCGCCATGGTTGTTGTTCACTTCCCACAGACGGCGCCAAATGTTATGGATAAAAAACTAAGGTTATTATTTGCTGTATTTATTACTAAGATTCGGGAGCTCAAGGCCTTTAATGGCTGCTCTCGTGTTTCGTAGCTTAATTCTGCCTTTACGAGATGCCTACGTATCTCTGTGAATTAGAGAATCAACCCAAAAAACGTAGTTCTGATTTGTGGGGCGAGACCCCTTATATAGATGTTGAGAGTCCTTGAATTGGACTTGGTATAGGAGACTTGGTGGGCAAGTCTCATAATTAAAATGGACTTTGGAGTCCAAGATAGTAGGAAACTGATTCCATATCCTTTTAGGTCCCCTTGAGGCCAATCTACAAGGATTTATATCCCCACTAGGACTTATCTTAATAGCTGTTTTCCTCCTTTATTTATTAATTAAAAAATTAATAAATAATCAGGGCTTTTGGGTCTTCTTTGTTCCATCAGGCCTGATCTGGTCCATCAGGCCTGATCAATGTGTTGACCTTCTTGGTCTGAATGTCATACATCTTCTTATTGGGCCTAGCAGCCCTACACCTTGCAATATTTAATTATACAATCAGGATTTATTTATCACTATCACTACTGTGCGCCGTCTTTTGTGCTGCGACCTCGGCTATGGAGATTAAGGGAAGTACAGGAGATAGTCGGTACAAATCAAAGCGGCTGTTCTCTGGTGACTTAATCTCCTGAGGCGACCAGAGTGAAAGTGCCTTGGAAATTTTGTTTTGTGTGGCTACCTCTAGGAGAAGACTTTGAGGCTGCCAGAAACATATCCAGACGTTTACACTCTGTACTGGCACGCGTGAGTGGCACAGTTTCCAGGGGACTTCTATTTCTCTCTGCGCGTCCTGCTCAACCAGCAATAAACATGAGTATGTTAGCTGCTTGCGCGTGTGTGTGCTGCAATGAGCTGCCAAATAGATTTATGCGCGTGGACTGCCAGCATGTTCCCACTATTTTTTCTCGGCGCGGGTATCACAATGCAGTGTGTAGTACAGTTCCTGCGTGTCTGTTTTGTGCGCGTGACTGTACAGACTCAAACAAATTTTGGCTGCCAAATTCACATAACTAAATAGCAAAGTGAACAAAGGAATGGGTGAACAAAATGTACGATATTTTCCTAGAAGGGGAAGAAAATATTTCGGGAAGAAAAAAAATGGCACCTAAAATTCCTTGGAATTGGCAGCAACTATATACAATATTCCGGGAAGAAAAAAAATGGCACCTAAAATTCCTGAAAAGCTTATTTAAATTAATAATTTTTATTTACTAAAATTTAAATAATAAATTTATTTAATTCAAATTTATGAAATAAATTTATTTTAAATAAATTCATAAAATAAACTTATTCAAGTTTAAATTATACATTCATTTAAATAAATTTATAAAATAAATTTGCTAAATTAAATTTATAAAATAAATTTATGTAAATACAAATTAATAAAATAAATCGATTTCCGGATCCTGATTTGTATATCAATCAGTCAGCTCTGATACCAATTGTTAGGTCCCGAATTATCGTAGAAGGGGGGTTGAATACGATAATCACTAAATTAAAAAAAATTTCGAATCTTTAGCGGATAAAATATTTAGTGCTCGGCTAGTGGTTTCGTGTTCTTGAGAGCGATAGTGTTTGGAACAATAAAACGAGGAAAAAAAGATATTCGGGGAAATATATATTCGTATATAAATCCTCGAGGGTGTTACTACACTCGGGTAAATAAATTAACCGGCTACAATCTAAGAACAATAAAGTTCCTAGCTAATACAAAGATTTACAAATCAAATCCTATACAATAATCTAGCTTTTGTTTGTACTGGGATTTAATTACCGGGTAACGATTATAATACCCCTAAGAATATACAAGAATTAAATCGGGCATTATAACATTACTCCGGTGAGAAGTTAAACGGATAAACAAATAGCTTGAGCTTCTCTGTAAATCTCCGCTGCCATTTTCATTACTCTCTTAGGAGAGAAGATGAACAGAAAATAAAATGAATGGCTTTTTATCTTCTGCTGCAAAGTGTAGACTTTATCCTATAAATTGTGTGGCTGAGGTTGAGTACTTCTGTGGCGACAACTTTTCTCTGTGGCGACCAGGATACTCAGCTCTTGAATTGTGCCTTAGAGTTATTTGCACCACTTCTCTCTATGGCAACAAGGAAGCACGGGAGGGAGTTTAATCTCTGTGGCGGCAAGGGGTAGGTCTCTCTGTGTGGCGACAGGTTTGATTGTACATGTTCTTGTACTTAAAATAAACTTAAATATAACTTATATTAATAAACTAATTTAGATTTATAAAATAAACTTATTTAAAGTTTATAAGATAAATCAATTTAAGTTTATTAAATAAATTATATTGAAGTCCTTTAAATAAATTTATTTAATTTACCAATTAAACTTCGCCAATCTCCTGAGTTGTTGAGTCGTATATGATAGGGATAAATAAATTATGATTGTATAATTAAATACTACATTAATTGTACAAGCTAGGCCCAATAAAAAGACGTATGATACTCAGACCAGAAAGGTTAAATCAGGCCTGATGGAATAAAAAAGGCCCAAAAGCCCTGATTATTAAATAATTTCATAATTAATTAATAAGGGAAAAATCAGCTATTGAGAAGAGTCCCGATAAGGATATAAATCCTTATAGATTAGCCTCAAGGGGACCTAAAAGGATAAGGAATCAGCTTCCTACTTCCTAGGACTCCTAAGTCTATTCTAATTATGAGACTTGCCCACCAGGTCTCCTATACCAAGTCCAATTCAAGGACTCCCAACATCTATATAAGAGGTCTCACCCCCACCAATCAGAACTACGTTTTTTGGCTTGATTCTCTAATTCACAGAGATACGTAGGCATCTCGTAAAGGCAGAGTTGAGCTACGAAACACGAGAGCAGCCATTAAAGGCCTTGAGCTCCCGAATCTTAGTAATAAATACAGCAAATAATAACCTTAGTTTTTTATCCATAACATTTGGCGCCGTCTGTGGGAACGCAACAACAACCATGGCGAGAACACGGAGAACAATTGGAGCTCTAGAGGAAGGAACACCATCAGAGACAACCCAGGTGATTTCATCAACCGTGGAGGTTCCTCCCCATTCAACTTATGCATCTACTCAGGGGGAAGCCCAGACAGGGGCAACTCATCCTCAGCCACAAGGGACAACTCCCACGACTATTCAAGGTACGAATCCTCAAGTTCAACAAGTACATATACCTGTGAATTCTCGGCCCGTCGGGTATGAATATTCAACTATTGTTACTACTAACCCCCCTTATGGGATGCCCCTTCACCCTGAGGTTGGAGGAAGCGGATATGCTGGGCGAAGCGAAGCACGAGGGCAGTCGCCCCCCTATATACGAGGTTTGGGTCCTATCCCTGAGGATCGGGAATTTTCTGGTCCTTACAGTGAAAGAGACTCCGAATCTTCGGATGATGAAGTGGCCCCGAGAAGGAGGCGTCCTGGAAAAGAGCCAATGGCCGATGGAAGGCAACGCCCCCAAAGCACCCCAGGGGCGAATCCCCAAGAAGTGCAGGAAAGGATCAGGGATCATGAGGCTGAAATCCAAAGGCTGAGGCGTGATTTGGAGGCTCACCAGGCCACCAGACCCCAGATACCTCCTAGGGGGAGAAATCCTCCTCCTGTCATAGACCTGGATGGTCCGGTAAGAAGAAGGGCTGTTGTCCCAAGAACTAATCCAAGCAATCTCCTTCCCCTTGGAGATCCTGATGATCCAACTCCACCCTTCACAGAAGAGATAATGAATGCCCATATCTCAAGGAAATTCAAGATGCCCACTAGCAAAGCCTATGATGGCACGGGAGACCCCGCTAATCATGTTAGGACATTCTCTAATGCACTGCTGTTGCAACCCGTGAATGATGCTATAAAGTGTCGGCCTTCCCTCAAACCCTGTCGGGTATGGCTCAAAGATGGTACAGTCGCCTGCCCCCAAATTCTATTGGATCGTTCAGAGAATTAAGTCAGGCTTTTATTAAGCAATTCATCAGTGGAAGAGTCCATGAGAAAAGTTCAGCATCCCTTATGCGTCTTGTGCAGGGAGCTAAGAAATCCTTGAGAGATTACCTGAATCGTTTTACAAAGGAGGCTTTAAAAGTCCCAGACCTTGATGATAAGGTAGCCATGATAGCACTACAACAAGGAACCAGGGATGAGTTTTTCAAGATGTCCTTGGCCAAACGTCCCCCTGAAAACATGTTGCAACTCCAAGAGAGGGCAGGGAAGTATATCAAGGTTGAAGAAAGCATGAGGAAGACCGTAGTAAGTAATGAGCCCACTGGAGGCAAGAAGCGAAAAACTGATTTAGAATATATTGCAAAGGATAAATATCCTAGAACCGAACAAAACCCTGATTCAACCCCCAAGAAGGGAGGACCTGGGCAAAAGTTCACTGAATACGCTAAGCTTAATGCTCCTAGAAGTCAGATTTTGATGGAGATTGAGAAAGACAGAGATGTTCGCTGGCCTAAGCCCTTGAAGGCTGATCCCGCCAAGCTAGATAAGAGCAAGTATTGCAGGTTTCACAAAGATGTTGGCCATGACACCGATGAGTGTAGGCAATTGAAAGATGAAATTGAGTTCCTCATTTGAAAAGGAAGATTGAACAAATACACTGGAGAAGGAGGGGATAGGAATAATAATGGAAGGAAGAACTTTGAGGATCGTAGGAGGGACCAAGACGATCAGGGGCGAAACCCCCAGCCTAGAGGACCAGTTAGAAACACCATTTATGGAGGGCCGAGACCTCGAGGGCCTGTGATAAACACGATCTTTGGAGGTCCAACTGCTGCTGGATTGTCCAAAAATTCCAGAAAGGCATATACTAGAGAGGTTATGCATATTGTTGGAGAAGCCCCGAAGAGGGCCAGGACATAAGTAACATTGGCTTTTGATGATTCCGACCTAGAGGGTGTAAAGTTTCCCCATGACGACCCGCTGGTCATAACACCAATAATAGGAAATAGCCCGGTTAAGAGGGTCCTTGTGGATAATGGTGCTTCTGTGGATATCTTGCTCCACGACTCCTTTCTAAGGATGGGGTATAACGACTCCCAGTTGACACCAACCGACATGCCGATATATGGATTTGCTGGAGTAGAATGTCCTGTGGAAGGGATAATCAAATTGCCAACCACCATAGGTACGGAGCCAAGGCAAGCAACGCAGATGCTGGATTTCGTGGTGGTAAAGGCTAGTTCAACTTATAATGCTATCATGGGGAGAACAGGGATACATGCCTTCAAGGCAGTCCCCTCTTCCTACCATTCAGTCATGAAGTTTCCCACCCGAAACGGGATTGGAGAAGAGAGAGGAGATCAAAAAATGGCTAGAAGCTGTTATGTGGCCTCTTTGAGGGCAGATGGAGTCGGGGGGCAGGTTCTTCCTATTGAAGATATGGATGTTCGAGAAAATGATGAGAATAGAGGAAGGCCAGCAGAAGAATTGGTTTCGGTTCCTTTAGACCCCAAGAATCCTGAGAGGATGACTTTCATTGGAGCCACATTAGAGGAGCCCCTTAGAGGGAAGTTAGTGAAATTTTTGCAAGAAAATAGTGATGTGTTTGCATGGTCAGCAACTGATATGCCAGGCATAGACCCGGAGTTAATTACTCACAAGCTAAACGTGGATCCAAGCCGGAAGACAGTGAAACAAAAGAAAAGAAATTTTGCCCCGGAAAGACAAGAGGCTATAAAACAGGAAGTAGAAAAGCTCTTAGAGGCTGGTTTCATTGAGGAGATTCAATTTCCAGAGTGGTTAGCAAACCCTGTAATGGTGAAGAAGGCTAATGGAAAGTGGAGGATGTGTATAGACTTCACTGATCTGAATGATGCATGCCCCAAAGACTATTTTCCGCTGCCTAGAATTGATACTTTGATTGATGCCACTGCTGGACATGAGATGCTGAGTTTCATGGATGGATTTAGCGGATACAACCAGATCAAAATGCATAAGGATGACATTCCAAAGGTATCATTTATCACTGACTTTGGTGTTTATTGTTATCTTGTTATGGCGTTTGGTCTCAAGAATGCAGGAGCCACCTATCAGAGGTTGGTGAATAGAATTTTTAAGGATCTTATTGGTAAGACTATGGAAGTTTATGTTGATGACATGTTAGTCAAGAGTCTAGTAAAGACTGATCATATAGCCCATTTAAGGGAAGCTTTTGAGGTCCTGAGGTACCACAAGATGATGTTAAATCCTACGAAGTGTGCTTTCGGAGTAGGATCTGGAAAATTCTTGGGATTAATGGTCTCAAAAAGAGGAATTGAGGCTAATCCTGATAAAATAAAGGCGATCCTGGACATGGAACCACCAAAAACTATCAAGGATGTTCAGAAGCTCACAGGAAGGGTTGTTGCGCTAGGACGATTCATCTCCAAGTCAGGAGACAAGTGCTTGTCATTCTTCAAGTCACTAAAGAACATTAAAGACTTTGTATGGAGTGAGGAAAATCAGAAGGTATTTGAAAAATTAAAGAAATATATGGGCCAGGCCCCGTTGTTGGCCAAGCCAGTTCTGAATGAAGTTTTATTCTTGTACTTGGCTGTTTCGGAGAGCGCCTTGAGCGCGGTGTTGGTTAAGGAAGAACTGAAAGTCCAGAAACCCGTATACTATGTCAGCAAAATTTTGCATGGTGCTGAGTTGAATTATTCAACTATTGAGAAATTCGCTTTAGCCTTGGTAATGGCTTCAAGAAAGCTGCGTCCTTATTTTTAAGCTCACCAGATTGAAGTGCTAACAAATCAGCCACTGAGAAATATCATTCACAGTCCCAAGGCAAGTGGGAGACTGATTAAGTGGGCAATAGAGTTGGGAGAGTTTGATCTCAAGTATAAGCCACGTACGGCTATAAAAGCCCAGGCACTAGCTGACTTCGTGGTGGAATGTACCATACCCAACCAAGAAGTCGGGGGGCAGGAAGATACCATACCTCAAGATAAGGGAGTCGACAATGGGGACAGGGAGAAGGATGATAAGGAGAAAGAATATTGGGTTCTCTATTTTGATGGAGCATCAAAAACAAATTCCAGTGGAGCAGGATTGGTTTTGCAAAGCCCTGATGGGTTCTTAATTGAGTATGCTATGAAGCTAGATTTTCCAACCACAAATAATGAGGCAGAGTATGAAGCCCTGATAGCTGGCCTTGGTCTAGCTGGGACACTTAGAGTCAAAAACTTAAAGGTCCGTGGAGACTCGAAGCTGATCATATCCCAGGTAAAGGGAGAATTTGAGGCAAGGGATGAAACGATGGCTAAGTATGTCCGCCTAGTAAGGGCTGTGATGACCCAATTTAATGAATGCCATGTTGAACACATTCCAAGGGAAGAAAATGTTAAGGCAGATGCGCTATCAAAGTTCACTTCGTCTGAGATTGAAGAAAGTTCAGGAAGTGTGTACTTCCGTGTTTTGAAGACACGAAGCATAGATGTTAAGCTAGTGGCTCCCATAGGCTTGGGGACGTCATGGATTGATCCCATCAAGGCTCACATTCAGACCGGTTGGTTGCCAAGTGATGCAACTGAAGCACGAAAGTTAACTGTTCGGGCACTAAGGTACTCTTTGATAGATGGGATTCTTTACAAAAGATCTTTCGTGGTTCCCTACTTGAGGTGTCTCAGGCCCGATGAGGCATGCTTGGCTCTTGAAGAAGTGCATGAAGGTATTTGTGGACAACACTTGGGGGGCAGGGCCTTGGCTCATAAGATAAACTCGTTTAGGCTTCTATTGGCCAGAAATGATGGCTGATGCCAAAGAATATGTGAAGAAGTGTGATCGCTGTCAGAAGCATGCACCAGTTGTTAGACTACCCCCCGAGATGCTGACCTCTATCAACTCCCCAATCCCCTTTGCTATGTGGGGGATGGATATTCTAGGGCCTTTCCCTATGGCCACAACACAAAGGAAGTTTCTGATTGTAGCCATTGATTATTTCACTAAGTGGATTAAAGCCAAGCCCTTGGCCAAAATCACAACTAAGCAGGTTGCACAATTCCTGTGGGAAAATAGTATGTGCCGATATGGAATTCCCCGTATCCTCGTCACTGACAATGGAACACAATTCAACAACGAGGAATTTAAGAAGTATTGTGAAGAAAATGAAATTGAGTTACGGTTTACCTCTGTGGCTCACCCACAAGCTAATGGGCAAGCAGAAGTAGCAAATCGAATAATCCTGGTTGGATTAAAGAAGAGGATCGAGAAGTCAAGAAATAATTGGGTGATTGAGATACTTCCCATATTATGGGCCTATAGGACTACCTGTAGAGTTACGACAGGAGCAACTCCCTTCATGTTGGCGTATGGGGCAGAAGCAGTAGTTCCAATAGAGATATCACATTCCTCTCCAAGGATTCAGGCTTTCAATGCAGAAGAAAATGAGGAAGGACAGAGGTTAGCCCTGGATCTGATTGATGAAGTGCGAGATACGGCACATGCAAAGATAGTAGAATATCAGAAAAAGGCTTCATTCTACTACAACCTAAGGGTTAAAGAAAGGTTTTTTAAACAAGGCGATCTAGTCTTGAGAAAAATAGAGGCTTCTGGTGTCGGACAGAAAGGAAAGCTAGCCTCAAATTGGGAAGGGCCGTACAGAGTCAAGAGCGTTCAGGGTAGAGGAACCTACAAGCTGGAAACTATGGATGGTTTTGAAGTCCCGAGGACCTGGCACGCACAAAACCTGAAGGTTTACTACGTGTAAGATAGGCGAAGTACGATTCTCACTTGTCATTATGACAAGTAGGTTTAAAAGCACCTTGAAGCTTTGCTTGCGTAGGATTTTATATTCCAGTAGAATTTACTTTGTCTAGTTATTATTAATTAGGGTCGAACCCATGCTATGTAAGGTTTTGAAAAACCAGACTTCATATTAAAGAGTTTGAAATTATTTCAATCTAAGGATGTTTAAGATTCAAATGCATATTAAGATTGTAAAGTCAAAACAGAAAGAGGCAAGAAAAGCAACATATAGAATACAAGCCCCGAAGGGTAATAAGTTCTGAATACGATTAAGTCAATACATAGAAAGCCGCAATGGGCCAAACAAGAAAAACAAAATATTCAAAGATCCTTGAAGAAGTCATCATCGATGTTTCCTTCATTGGCAGCAGAAGAAGGAACTGGAACAGGATCAGCACCTCGAGGAGAAACAGCTTCGGCCTCAGCAGAAGAAGAAAGAATAGGAGAAAGAGGGATATCATCAAGAAGAGGCTCTTTCCCAGGAATATCAGGGACTGGATAGGCAGTGAGAGTCACCTCCGGAATCTTCTTCCCAATCTCCTCTACTATCTGCTCCCAACAGCTAGAAAAGGTCTCCGGGAAGTTAGCATCGTACTCAGCATTTAGGACATCCTGAAAGTCCTGAGATGCCTTATACTCAGCTATCACCTCAGCTCGGGCCCTTTGAGCATCCAGCTCCAGCTTACGAACTTTCTCCTTCTCGGCCGCCAGCTCCTTCTCTACCTCACGGAAACGAGTGAAGTTGGCCTCGGAAGCCTTGAGGTACCTATCCCTGTCCCTCTCAGCAATAGTTAGGCTGGTCCTCACATCCTTCAAATTGTGAAGGGCAGCCTGGAGATAGGTATTCATCTGCACGAACATATCAAAGTACAGTAAGTAATAAAAAAAAACAGTTAAGAAAGGAAGAGGCTTACAGAAGCCACGGCCTGAGCACCCAGACGCTCAATCTGTAGGTCATCAGAAGACTCGACGATCTCAGCCCTGTCACGAGGCGTGATCACACTCTGAGACCAAACGGCGGCAGCCTCGGAACTCCCTACCACCGTGTCCCTCCTCTGAAGGCCCCAAGTGACGGTGAAGGGAGAGGTATCTTCATCAAGGCTAGGAGGCCTCTGGGATAAAAAGGTAGGGATGGCCTCCTGAACCGTGACTGAAGGGCCGTCACCAATCCTAACCCGCTTGTCACGGTGGGTCTCAACAGCAGAGCCCTTGGCGGCACGGGCCTCCCGCTTCTTGAAGATCGTGTCCAAAGCGGCCCTAGCTGCAGGCAAATACGAGCACGTAAGAAAAAGGACAAATAGAGAATGGAGGAAATGGAACAAAAAGGGGAAAGAAATACCCTCGGGACCAAGGTCACTTAGACCTAAACCTTGCAAATTACCCTCTGAAAGGATGAGAGCGCAATGGTGCAAGTTATCAGCAGTAATGGCCTTGATGGCCGCATCCTCATCTATCCCCAATTTTAGGTCTCTTAAAGACCCGTCTATACTTTTTGAGAAGTTGGGCCTGAAAAAATGGTCCCAACCCTCCTCGGAATCCAGAAATATATAAAACCACTCACTCTTCCATGTTGGATACGAGTCGGGATTGGTGCCAGAAATAAAGCAGGAACGAGCCAAGGATCTATGAACTATTTTGACCCATCCTTGGTCCTCAGAAGCATTTACAAATTTAAATAAATAACGAAAGACACAAACATTTGGCTCAAAACTGTGTTTACGAGATTGGGCCATATAACAGTGAATAAAACGCCAAGAGTTGGGTGTGAGTTGGGTCGGACAGACTCGGGCCTCAGCCAAAAAGCGAAAAACAAAAGGATGAGGAGGTACGCGAAAACCAGCATAGAAGGTTTCCTTATAGACCCGAATGGCCCCAGGTTTTGGGTAGCAGGCCCTATCATTTGGGCCTGGAGCCTCGGCCCTATAAGGGTGAGAAATGCCAAAAAGGCGGGCTATGGTACCTACTTGATCTGGACCAAATCTAGAAGGATAATTATATGCATCTAAGTGTAACATGTTAGGAAAGGCTTGCCCAAATTCGGTTAAAAGATCCCTAAGAGAAATAACTGAGGAATGTACAAGAGATTTTTTACCTCGGCTGGCCCTAGAGGGACGGGCAACAGCTTGGGGGACATGGGAGTGAGATGAATCGGAATCCGCCATGGATGAAGACAAAAACCCAGGAAGCTCTTGAAAGTAAGTAAAGAAGATGAAAATTTCAAACGGAATCTTCAAAATAAGCCCAGAAAGCGGCGGAGTAGAAAGCCGGAAATCGCTTGGAGGTGGCGATTCTTGAGAGACTAATTGCAGAGTTGAAATTTAGAAATTTTGTGAAAGTGAAGTGTGAGAAATGAACTCACACTCCACCTCTTATATAGAGGAGCTCAAAGATTCACAAACGGGCCTGGGCCTAAGAAAAAGGCGGGAAGCCCATAAGATTTGAATTTTGAAAAGATTTAAAATCAAAGTTCATTGAATGAATCAAGGCTCGAACAACCTCAACAACGCCCAGGATGCATCGTCCCTAGACGTTGTTAGAAGTGTGGCTCCTAGGCGTGGTACAACAATGCCCAGGAAGCATCTGACCCCAACAACGCTCAGGACGCAAGTTTCCTAGACGTTGTTAGAAGTGTGGCTCCTAGGCGTGGTACAACAACGCCCAGGAAGCATCTGTCCTCAACAAATGCCCAGGATGCATCGTCCCTAGCCGTTGTTAGAAGTGTGGCTCCTAGGCGTGGTACAACAACGCCCAGGAAGCATCTGTCTCCAACAACGCCCAGGACGCAAGTTTCCTAGACGTTGTTAGAAAACTGTCTCCTAGGCGTGGGTGCACGACGTCTAGGATCTATGAATGCATCAGCCTCCAACAACGCCCATAACGCAAGTTTCCTAGACGTTGTTAGGAAACCGTCTCCTAGGCGTGGATCAACAACGCCCAGGAAGCATCAGCCTCCAACAACGCCCAGGACGCAAGTTTCCTAGACGTTGTTAGGAAACTGTCTCCTAGGCGTGGATCAACAACGCCTAGGATGTATTGAGCAGCAAAAGTTCTGTTTTTCTGATCATTTAATTAGAAAAATAAGGAAATTCCTTAAATATTTTCTGAAAAATGTTAATATTTTCAGAAATAAGGAATAAATCCAGAAAATTAAAGGATAAATCCCAGAAATTAGGGAAAAATCCAGAAAAATAAGGAAATTCCTTAAATATTTTCTGAAAAATGTTAATATTTTCAGAATTAAGGAATAAATCCAGAAAAATTAAAGGATAAATCCCAGAAATTAGGGAAAAAATCCAGAAATTCCTTAAATATTTTCTGAAAAATGTTAATATTAGGGAAAAATCCAGAAATTAAGGATAAATCCCAGAAATTAGGGAAAAAATCCAGAAATTCCTTAAATATTTTCTGAAAAATGTTAATATTAGGGAAAAATCTAGAAATTAAGGATAAATCCCAGTAAATTAGGGAAAAATCCCAGAAAATTAGGGAAAATCCCAGAAAATTAGGGAAAAATTCCAGAAAATTAGGGAAAATCCCAGAAAATTAGGGAAAAATCCAGAAAATTAGGGAAAAATCCAGAAAATTAGGGAAAAATCCTGGAAATAAGGGAAAAGTTCTTGGAAATTAAGATAATTCCTGAATAAAAGGAAAAATTCATTGTAAATGTGTAGGTTGCTCCACACTTTACGGAAAAATGAAACCCTGTAAGGGAACGAATAGACTTAACTTCTGTGAAACCTAATCAATGTTTCCCAAAAGTTGGGGGGCAAATGATGGGGATAAATAAATTATGATTGTATAATTAAATACTACATTAATTGTACAAGCTAGGCCCAATAAAAAGACGTATGATACTCAGACCAGAAAGGTTAAATCAGGCCCGATGGAATAAAAAAGGCCCAAAAGCCCTGATTATTAATTAATTTCGTAATTAATTAATAAGGGAAAAATCAGCTATTGAGAAGAGTCCCGATAAGGATATAAATCCTTATAGATTAGCCTCAAGGGGACCTAAAAGGATAAGGAATCAGCTTCCTACTTCCTAGGACTCCTAAGTCTATTCTAATTATGAGACTTGCCAACCAGGTCTCCTATACCAAGTCCAATTCAAGGACTCCCAACATCTATATAAGGGGTCTCACCTCCACCAATCAGAACTACATTTTTTGGCTTGATTCTCTAATTCACAGAGATACGTAGGCATCTCGTAAAGGCAGAGTTGAGCTACGAAACACGAGAGCAGCCATTAAAGGCCTTGAGCTCCCGAATCTTAGTAATAAATACAGAAAATAATAACCTTAGTTTTTTATCCATAACAGTATACCACGCGCACCTCTTCTCGTACTTTAACATATAAACGTTCAATCCAAGTACGTTCCTCAACTTAAAAATCCTTCTATAAATAATACTCAGATTCCTTTCACGAGCTGTTGACGCCTAGTGCAACTGGTCTGGTTCACAATCGACTAACCCCGATTCAGGTCTTCGTATTATAGCCTTGATTACATTGTTAAGCTTGCCTCAACTTTATTGCTTCGCCCACTGACTGTCAATAAACAACTGCACTTTCACTGGAATCCTTTCTGGTACTTTAGACAACGTCTTCATTAACCTCTGTTTATACCTTGTCTTTAATTCTTCAGATTCCTATGCTTCGAACACTGTCTATCTTCAATCAACGCCAATACAGTGAAATCTTCCGGTAGCACTTGTATACTGAATCTTCAACCTTTCTGAAACCCTGAAAGTCTTTAACCTTTGTTCTTCACTGAGGCATGATCATATTAATGAACTTCTTTCAGTGACCTGTAGACAGACTTCATTAACCTGATTTCTTCTAATCTTCTGATTCTTTGTATTTGCCGTGTCTTCATTAACCTGATTTCTTGTGTAGACGTAGTATTATTAACATGTCCTGTTCTAGTGTTGTTATTGTGTTGAGTTATCACGTAATCATACAGCTACACAGTCTCACCAAAAAGAATTATTACAGATTTGAACGGGGCAAACCATCATAAAGAGGTGTCACTCTTCTACTTTCCAGTTATGGAGGCACCTCAAGTAAGTGAGGTAAGTTCAACTGTCTCTACTCTTCCAGCCTCACAAAATTCTTTGCATTCCAGTGTAGCCATGTAAACTATGTCATTGACCCAATAGTTGTCTACCCAAGCTACCAAATCCAAAATTTCAAAAACAAAGTCAAAGAAAGCCCCCTCTGGTGTCTCTCAAAAGATGCCAATTGTAAAATCCACCAAACCAAGAGAGGGGAGTGTGAAGGTGGGTAAGAAAGGTGAGGGATAGGGTGAACATCAAAGAAACCCTACGGATAAGGTTGGAGAGGTGAGTGTTTCTCATCCTAGCCACACTGCAGTTTCCCAACAAACTGCAGTGCTTAATAAGGATATAAGCTCATTACTAGTTGCATCCTCCCAAAAGGATGTGACTATTGAACAAAGCTCTCAGCCAAGAGCACGGGCCAAAAGGGTAAGGGACACAAGCTTACCCCAAAATTACACTAGAAAGAAGAAATCAAAGACCCTTGGGGATGCACAGGGTTCACACACTGTGCAAACTGGTGCTAAAGACACAGTCACTGCACCTTCTCAAAGTCAGGTTGATGTGGCTCCAATAAATGTGGAGTCATAGCCAAAATCTCTAACAATTGAAGCCCCTGAAACACCAAACTCTCTCACACACTCTTTAGATATTGACATGATAAACACATCACTTCCAATTCTCCATCTTTAACTCTCTTGGAGAAGCCAAAAATCCAAGCAAGTGAGCATCATCTTCTAGATGATTTGTTGGCTCACTTGCCATTTCTTTCTGAAACTGTTGAGACATCTGTGCCAAAATTCTCATCAATGTTCACAGAGTCCACAATAGTTTCCACTCCAAACTTATTCATTTCTACTCACTCGATGGATATTGTTCATCCGTCGAGTAGTGATTGTATCCCGGCGGATAAGCTTAACAGCAGTTATCCGTCGGATAGTCAAACTGCTAACCCGACGGATATCCCTTATCTATCGATTGTCTCTGCACAGCTTCAAATTTCATCAATTATTACAAGTGTAGAAGACTTAGTGGTAGTGTAACCACTCCTAGGATTGAGGGAAGGAAGTGAAATGAGTGATAGTCTAGGTTGCTCCCAGGAAAAAGAAGAGGAAAAGAGTGAACAAATGTAATCCATTTCTTCAGGATTGGCAAAAGTGAGTGTGAGGAGTCCCACCTTAGATGGTGAGGGTGTGAGGGTGGGGAGCCAAGGTGAGACCTTGATGCAACAAAAGAGAGATCAAGAGAGAAATACAGGTACATGAGTGATAAGGATGTAAACCATTGCAAGTGAGTCAATGAATGTCAATGATGCAGAAAGGGAAAGGCTATTTCAGCAAAAATATCAAGCTGTAATAGATTTCATTTCCCTGGATGCTGAGACATTTACTCACCCTGTGACAGCTTACCAAACTCTAGCTGTACAGAGTGAAAGAGATATGTCCTAAGTCCAATCATGTATGAGGATTTAGGAATAACTTTTATGTAATCTATTTTGATTTCATTGATATTAATAAACGACTTATTTTGTTTTTATTACGGGCTCTATCTATTTAAGTGTTTAAATAAGATATACCATAGTTTAGAGTAAAGCTTTTTATGGATTATGATGAGATCATAATAGTGAGACCTAAAAGATGATAACTCTAAACTTAAATAGTTCCTGTTCATAGGATTACTAACTGGTAATTAATAATCCGCAAAGATTGGTACATACTATGCTTGCTTCCTTCAGGAGGATGTCTGTTCTCATAGGCATTTGTGTGGTGACACTATAGCTAGTATGTAGGTGCTTATTAGGGAATAAGTTCACTGAACATGACTCGATAAGTTGAACAACTAATGGAGATTACTCACGTGTCAATAGTTATTCACTGAGTGATAGTTGTACAAGTGTCCTTAGACTTGAGATTGTTAAAGGTATCTTATATATAATGAACCGTGCTTTGGTTTAGTCCTTAGTCTCAAGGACATCCATTAGGTCTATTCTGGGCATAGGGATTTGTGTATAGAGATAGTTAACATCAATAGAGGATCTACCTCTTCCAGTATAGGAAGAGAATATCCTATGTTATTCTTAGTATGCGAGTTCTGGAATCTCTGGCCAGAGTGTATGAAATTAAAAAGGAGTTTCTAATTTGCATTAATATGAACTTTGCATTATGAATAAGAAATCATATGATTAAATTTGATAGGCTTGACACGAGATTCATGCCTTGTATTTATTCGGGATATTATAAGGGTAGAAGGAATTCATTGTACGGTAACTAGTCACTGTCAGGTTCTTGAACCTACAGGGTCACACCATAAAATAATATTTTCTTTGATGAAATAATCAGAGAGAGAATTATTTTCTAAATAGTTAAGAAAAAGAAATAATGATTAAAATAGTTTTAATTATTATTAAACCATTTTATGAAGATAAAATGTGGGGGTTACTATATATAAAGATATATTATAAAACCCTAGGAGAGCCCTATAAATAGAATGAGATGGATGGCTCATTCAATTTACACACACAATTTTGGTTTTGTGAAAACCCTAGCCTCCATCTTCTTCCTCTCTCTCTCTCTCAAAACTCCATTTTATAAAAGCTCAGTTTTATAAAAAGGTTCATCGAAAAGGATCGTTCTTGGTGGATACTGGTAGAGTGCTTCACACACTGAGGAGCAACTGCTTGCACTCTAATTTTATAAAGCTTCGATTCACGAGGTATGATTTCGATTCCTCAGTTTTTTCCCTTTTATACGTTTTTCTATATGTGCGGTATATGGTTTTTACGGAATAAATGTTATTTCACGCTTCCGCTCATCCGTAAATTCCATCATTAATAATAATATTAATAAAGAGTTATTAATAAGGGAGTAAAGGGAAAGGGGGTTACATCTCCTTTTTTGTAACAGCAGTTAGGAAACGGCTGGAGAAGAAGAAACAAAAAAAAAACCTGCTACTGCTGCAACGGTCAGGTGCGAGCGTGTGAGGCGCACACACGGGGGGTGTTGCGCATTCCCGGAATTCGTTACACCCTGTTGCGCATTTCCGGGATGCGTTACACCCTTTAATGGCTTAAAAGGGCTGTAACGCATTACCAGAATGCGTTACAGGGATTTTAACGCAATCATGTAATGCGTTACAGCCCATCTGTCTTTTTAAAATTTGATTTTTGGGAGTTTCGTAACTCCGTTTTGGGCGTGCAATATATCGTTGGATTCATTTTTCCGAGACGGATCTAATGGAGTGGTCAAATATTTTTTATATAAAAGTTTTGAACTGTTTATATTCCCGAAAGTGTTTTAAAGCATGTTTTAATTGTTTTAATTGTTTTTAAATGCTATAATAAATCCATACATCATTATAGCAATGTGTGACATGATATTACTTGCATGCTTACTTGTTTATTTATTTTTATATATGAGATATATGCCTGTGTTTACCATGCGATGATAGATTTAGGTGAACTTAAATCAATATAAGGCGTGCTCTAGAAAATCTAGAATAAGAATCGGTTCTTGCCTTGACAATAATATTATGAATACAATCATGAGATTCTTGTGTTTATGAAACACGTAATTAAATATGAATTTTCAATTTTGAGAGAAAGGATGATCCTGTCAACAACAGATTTCTATCTGTAAGAAAGGGTTATTAAGTGACGCCTCTTGACAATGCTCCACCCGATCTGGGAATCATCTGATTATCGATTATTGATTTGAAATATTTAATTTAAAAGGAAGAATCTCTTTATAATATGATTATGATTGTAACGTAATATAATCCCTCTAAAATTAAATAATATCAAGTAGTAATTGGCCAATGACACAACGGGCTTGTGTCGGTCATAGCCTTCCAACATGATAGAAAGTGGTTCTTATTTTTAAATCATTGTCATTTCGTGCTACAGCCGAGGGCTTTGATTTCGAAATAAGAAATACTTGTCTATTACATAGAGATGTGTACATTGAATTAGAATCTAAAGGTCATTACGTGCTACAGCCGTGGGCCGTTGGAGACTGATTCAATTGTACGAAATGTTGGGTTAGACTTGACTTAGAATATTGAATTTGTCGTGCTACAGCCGTGACTCAATTATTCAAGAGGCTAAAATTATATTAGGGAATAACATAAGATGTAATTGACAAGAGTTGTCTGCCTATTGAACATCACATGACGTTTTGTGATACAGCCGAGGTTGTATAATGGAATGTAGGATCCCTATTCCCACTAGCATTATGAATGCCTAATTTTCACTTAGGGGGTGTATAAATTAGATAAACTAGTGGGAGCCACTTATGAATAAAGACCCGATTCATATAGTGTTTAGAAATAAAATTGAATATTTGCTAAGTGTTGTTATGTGTTTATCATTTACAGATTTACTATATTCGTTATGTCTTCTGCACTATCACTCCGGAGTATACTAGATGCTCACAAGTTGACTGGTCCTAATTTTGCTGACTGGCTTCGAAACTTGAGAATTGTTCTCAGGGTGGAGAAGCTAGAATATGTGCTTGACTCACCTAAGCCTACTGAACCTGCTAACAATGCACATAATGATGAACATGTTGTGTATTGTAAGTGGATAGATGATGCAAATGTTGCTCAATGCATCATGCTAGCTTCCATGAACATTGAGGTACAGAAGCAACATGAGCATATGGATGCTCACACTATCCTAATGCATCTACAAGAGTTGTATGATATGGCAGGGAGGACAGCTCGATATGAGATATCGAATGAGCTGTTCGGTTGTAGGATGTCTGAGGGATCATCCGTGAATGACCATGTACTTAAGATGATCAATTTTATTGAACGTCTTGGACAACTTGGTTTTGCCATGGATGGGGAGCTGAGCCAAGACTTGGTCTTGAAATCACTTCCGGGTTCGTTTTCGCAGTTTGTTGTGAACTTTCACATGAATAAGCTGGATGTCAGCCTGGCTAAACTCCACAACATGTTGAAGACTGCGGAATCGAATTTTCCCCCTAAGAAGAGCTCTGTTCTTCTAATTGGTGAAGGTTTCAATCTTAAGAAAAGGAAGAGGAACCCTTCCAAGAAGAAGAAAGTAGGTGAAGAAAAGCCGGTTCCACCAAAAGCTGAAGACCCCAAGAGCAAAGTTGTTTGCTTTCACTGTAACAAGGTGGGGAACTGGAAGAGGAACTGCAAGGTTTACCTTGCAGAGTTGAAGAAGAAGAAGGGGAGTGAGACTACCGCTTCTGATTCAGGTATGTTCATGATAGAAATGAATATATCATTAAGTCAAATTTCTACTTGGGTATTAGATACCGCCTGTGGTTCTTACATCTACAATTCGTTGCAGGGACTAAGGAGAAGTAAGACTCTTGAGGAAGAGGAGGTGATTCTACTGATGGGAAATAGAGCAAGAGTTGCTGCTGAAGATGTAGGATCATTTCATTTACATATTCCTATGGGCAAGACTACTGTTTGAAATAATTGTTATTTTGTTTCCTCGATTGTAAGGAATATTGTTTCTATTCCTATGTTGGATTTGGATGGTTTTTCGTTTTATTATTAAGAATAATGAATGTTCTATCCTTAGAGATAATATTCTTTATTGACGTGGTATTTTAAATAATGGTCTGTATGTATGTGACATAATTTACTTCAGATTGAACAAACTAATAAAAAAAAGGGATGATGAAAATCTCACTTTCTTTTGGCACTACAGACTTGGTCATATTAGTGAAAATAGACTGCGGACATTGCATACGGAAGGGTTACTTGACCCCTTTTGATTTTGAATCATATCCTACATGCGAGTCTTGTCTATCGGGTAAAATGACCAAATCTCCATTTAGTGGACATGGAGAGAGGGCTGCAGATTTGCTAGGATTGGTACACACAGATGTATGAGGACCAATGTCTACGCAAGCCATGGGTGGATTTTCATACTTCATTACTTTCATAGATGATAGATCTAGATTCGGATATGTGTTTGATGAAACACAAGTCTGATGCCTTTGAAAAGTTCAAAGAGTATAAGTATGAAGTGGAGAAACAAACCAAAAATGGTATTATAACTCTTCGATCAGATCGAGGTGGTGAATACTTGAATGGAGAGTTTCTGGATTATCTTAAAGAAAAGGGTATAGTCTCCCAGTGGACTCCTCCAGATTGGTATCTGAAAGGAGAAATCGAACTTTGTTAGACATGGTTCGGTCCATGATGAGCTATGCGAATCTTCCAGTATTCTTATGGGGTTATGCACTAGAAACCTCAGCATATTTACTGAATAAGGTGCCTTCCAAATCTGTCCCTAAAACTCCATATGAGATATGGAAAGAAAGGAAACCGAGTCTTAAACACGTTAAGATTTGGGGATGTCCAGCTTATGTCAAGAAAGTTGACCCAGATAAGCTGGAATCTCGATCCATAAAATATAGTTTTGTGGGATATCCTAAAGAGACTTTAGGGTATTACTTTTACACCGATCATAGGGTGTTTGTCTCCAGACATGCTAATTTCTTGGAAAAGCAGTTTATCCTTGAAGGAAACAGTGGGAGAAAAATTGAACTTGATGAAGTTCAAGAAGCACAAACTACTACGAATCAAGTGGAAACACCTGTTCTGACTGAACAACCTTCTGTGGAACATCCCATTCGTAGGTCAGGGAGAGTGTCTCGCCAACCTGAGAGGTATTATGGCCTTATCATTGAGAATGACAATGAGTTGTCAATCATTGATGATGACGACCCTATGACCTATAATGAGGCTATGAGTAGTGTTGACTCAGAGAAATGGCAAAGTGCCATGAAATCCGAAATGGAATCTATGTATACGGTATACAAAAGAAAGATTAGAGCAGATGGCCAGGTGGAGACCTTTAAAGCCAGGCTTGTGGCAAAAGGATTCAAACAAAGGCAATGGATTGACTTTGATGAAACCTTTTACCTGTAGCCCTGTTAAAATCAGTTCGGATTTTGCTTGCGATTGCTGCTTACTACAACTATGAGATCTGGTAAATGGCCAGATGGTTTTCTTTCCAAGGGAAATGAAAACCTAGTGTGTAAGCTGCTGCGAACCATATGTGCTTTAAAGCAAGCTTCTTGTAGATGGAACATCCATTTTTATGAGACAATCAAAGAGTTTGGTTTTATCAAAAAAACGTAGATGAACCATGTGTCTACAAAAGGGTTAGTGGGAGCGCAGTAACATTTCTTGTATTGTATTGAAAGAGAGTTGACACACATGACAACATAGCAGACCCACTCACAAAGCCACTTTCTGAAAGTCACTTTGATCGTCATAAAGACAAGATGGGTATTAGATACCAGAGTGATTGGCTTTAGTACAAGTGGGAGATTGAAAGAGATATGTCCTAAGTCCAATCACGTATGAGGATTTAGGAATAACTTTTATGTAATCTGTTTTGATTTCATTGATATTAATAAAAGACTTGTTTTGTTTTTATTACGGGCTCTATCTATTTAAGTGTTTAAATAAGATATACCATAGTTTAGAGTAAAGCTTTTTATGGATTATGATGAGATCATAATAGTGAGACCTAAAAGATGATAACTCTAAACTTAAATAGTTCCTGGTCATAGGATTACTAACTGGTAATTAATAATCCGCAAAGATTGGTACATACTATGCTTGCTTCCTTCAGGAGAATGTCTATTCTCATAGGCATTTGTGTGGTGACACTATAGCTAGTATGTAGGTGCTTATTAGGGAATAAGTTCACTGAACATGACTCGATAAGTTGAACAACTAATGGAGATTACTCACGTGTCAATAGTTATTCACTGAGTGATACTTCTACAAGTGTCCTTAGACTTGAGATCGTTAAAGGTATCTTATATATAATGAACTGTGCTTTGGTTTAGTCCTTAGTCTCAAGGACATCCATTAGGTCTATTCTGGGCATAGGGATTTGTGTATAGAGATAGTTAACGTCAATAGAGGATCTACCCCTTCCAGTATAGGAAGAGAATATCCTATGTTATTCTTAGTATGCGAGTTCTGGAATCTCTAGCCAGAGTGTATGAAATTAGAAAGGAGTTTCTAATTTGCATTAATATGAACTTTGCATTATGAATAAGAAATCATATGATTAAATTTGATAGGCTTGACACGAGATCCATGCCTTGTATTTATTCGGGTTATTATAAGGGTAGGAGGAATTCATTGTACGGTAACTAGTCACTGACAGGTTCTTGATATTCTAAGCAGTGAATTCATATTATCCGGATAGTCGTGATATGTTGAGAAGCATCACTCACGATGTAGAATAAATATAATTAATCAGTTAATTATATTTAGTGAATTTTAGTATTCATGTAAATAATTAATAAAAGTTTATTATTATTTATTTCTACTACCGGCATAATATTGAACCTACAGGGTCACACCATAAAAGAATATTTTCTTTGATGAAATAATGAGAGAGAGAATTATTTTCTAAATAGTTAAGAAAAAGAAATAATGATTAAAATAGTTTTAATTATTATTAAAGCATTTTATGAAGATAAAATGTGGGGGTTAATATATATAAAGATATATTATAAAACCCTAGGAGAGCCCTATAAATAGAATGAGATGGATGGCTCATTCAATTTACACACACAATTTTGGTTTTGTGAAAACCCTAGCCTCCATCTTCTTCCTCTCTCTCTCTCTTAAAACTCCATTTTATAAAAGCTCAGTTTTATAAAAAGGTTCATCGAAGAGGATCATTCTTGGTGGATACCGGTAGAGTGCTTCGCACACTGAGGAGCAACTGCTAGCACTCCAATTTTATAAAGCTTCGATTCATGAGGTATGATTTCGATTCCTCAGTTTTTTCCCTTTTATACATTTTTCTATATGTGCGGTATATGGTTTTTACGGAATAAATGTTATTTCATGCTTCCGTTCATCCGTAAATTCCATCACAGGGCAATGATGAGGCTGAAAGATTACTGAACTTGGTGCACACTACACAATCTCTACAAAGAGCAAAGGATGCAATCACTGTTATGCCTTCCAACATTGGCAGTGATTTTGAACTGGATGAAGCTTTTTTTGGGGATGCTGATGGGGATGATGAGGAAGAAAGCGTGGACATAGGGGGAGATGCAGTTGTTCCTGCCTGGATGCTTACAAAAGAATGTTCCTACTCACATCTCCAATCAACTCTAGTCAAGCTAATTCATGACACCCAAGCAGCCATTCAGGAATCTTCCAATGATAGCAGAAAGAAGCTACTCACAGCACATCTTGAAGCACTCCAGCTGCATAAAGTTCAAGCCCTCCAACACAGTCAGAGTGTGGATGCAATCAAGCAGGAAATTTCTAAAGTCAAGCAAAATGTTATAGAAAGGATGGATGCTAGACTCCCTGCAACCACCATGACTGAAATTGCTCAAAAGCTAAGGAAGGAGGTTGATCTCAATAGGAAAGTTGAGGCCATGGACTCAAGGCTATCTGTTGTAGAGAAGTCAATGGCCAAGATACTTAACAATCAAGAAGCTAAGACTGCACTACTCCAACAGTTGGTGGCTGCTCAACTCCCTCCCACACAACTTGATGATAATAAAAAGGGAAAAAAGGATCAAGTGAGGGGGAGAAACAGCTCAATATTCAAGTTAGCAAAGTAATTGTGCCTACAATTGCTTTCACTAAGCCACCAACTACAGACAACATTGATCTGATTAATGAAGCAGCAGCCACATTGAGAGCAGCTGAAAAGAATCAGTTGAGCCCAATCAACTGGGAGAAAATTGATGAGGATATTCAAAAGAGATTTGGGCTAGTAAAGAAGCCAGAAAAATCAGCCATTCATCACTCTCAAGTCAGAAAAATCTCTGTGAATGATATGAGCATGAATAATTTGGAAAGAGGACAACCATCCTGCATCAAATCTCCAAAGGCTGAGCTAATTTTGAAGCCAAAGGTGAACTATCCTAAATCTTCACTAGAGAACCCCTTGGACACAGTGTATGAGACACCAAAGCTTGATGAGAAGAAGTTGTTGGCCAGGTCTATAGCATTCTACAAGGATCCTGCAGATTCAGTTCTAAAAATGAGAATAGCCAAGATTTTCAGAAATGGTAAGGAAATTTGTGTGGTGGCTGGACACTCTCATTTTGCTGAAGCAAAAAGGGAAGAAAAGGCAAGACTGAAGCAAGAAAAGAAGCAAGTTGCTCTAGATGCTAAAAAGCTCAAACAAAAGAAGGAGCAAGCTGCTATCTTGGCCAAGTTACAAGCTGTGAAACCCATACAACAAATTTCTGCACAACCATCTAAAATTGGTGAATCTCAAGATCATGTAATGCAAAATAAACCTCCATAGACAAAGAAGCCAAGTTACAAGCAAAGAATCAAGAGAAAATTGGATTTCAGTGATAAGGAGATGGAAGGATACTTTCCCAAAGAGTCTATTTCTACAACTCAAACAACCATGCCCTCTGTGGCACAAAAAGAATTCAAGATAGATCCATCCAAGAATTTTCATGGTGAGCCTATCATTCCAAAGGATGAGCCAATAGACTGGGATAGTCTACCAATACCTGAACTCAATCTACCTCACTTCATGAAGCCAAAGAAGACAAAGACCAGAGCAGTCAAGAAAGTGAAGCCCTCAACTCTCAGATCCAAGTCCCTAACCAAAGCTCAAACCAAAGTCAACAAGGGAGACATCATGTACATCTGTGACATTAAGGAATTCTCAGATTTAAACCTCTATCTAGATGAACTAGAAGAAGTTAGAGGGATTGATGCTTACAGGAATCTACCTGAAAGGTTAGTATTCAAGTACAAGGGAGGAAAAGAGATTCAGTGGCCACTTCACAGGATCCTTCAAGAAAGCCAATATGTGCTGATAAAGGTTTATTCATCCTTCAAGAAGAACTTTGGATTCAATGTGATAGCTAGAAGACTTGTTCTAAAGAAGATTGAAGAACTGCGGAGTATTAGAGCCAAAGATGCACTCCCAAAGACTCTAACTATTCCTTACACATGGAGTAGAGTGATCTAAGGCCCTACTGGCTGATGGAATTCATGGATGATAAAGGAATTAGAAGACCGATTGAGCATCTCTAGTAATAAGACTCTTTTGGAAATGCAAGAAATGCTAAATCTCTCAGAATCTGATGAACTGAAATTCCACAGACAGCTCCAAAATCAGATAGAAGAAAACAACAGGAAGCTTGGAAAGAGATCCAGATCTTCAAGGAAGTAGATTAATCTGCTCAGGCTAGAGGAGCACCTTGAAAATGACTGTGAGCAAATCTTTGTACATTTTGTTAATTGCAGCACTTTACAGTTTTATCTACTTCCATTTAAATTTGTATTTTTAGGGTGTTTTGTTATCATCAAGTTTCTCTTAATTTATGGCTATAATTCTAGTAGACATAAACTGGGGGAGATTGTTGTGTATATGTTGTGAACTTGATGATTTCATTAACAAAACACCTTAGTAGATTTAACTTAGTGAAATATGTAGCACTTGACGGATAAGCAAATATAGTCCCGACGGATGATGATTTGACATCCATTGAGTGAGTAGCTTATGTAACAATAAGTCATGTAGCACATTTATGCATACACCTTTGTATAGATTATGTAGTAGCATATAAGTCATGTTTACTTTAATTAGATCTGTTGAATAGGTTGATTAATTGTACATAGATGATGTCTTGTAATTCTGCATAAATGAAATGAAATCAAGTGCCAAATAGCTACCCGACGGATGATCAACAAAGCTACCCGACGGATGATCAACAAGGCAACCCGACGGATGACATGTACTCGACGGATAATCAATTCAAACATCTATTGACAGTGACAACACAGTCACATGCGTCGAGTGTATGTAAAAGGAATGTGGAAGCCTATTTAACTGGGTTTTTTAGAACAAAGAAGCTTTGCCATTTTTATGTTATTATGAAGATATTCAAAGATGCTGGAATAGAGTAGTGAAGTAGCATAGTATTAGACTTGATAGGTTTTGTTTTATTATCTTGTCTTATTACTGTGTAATCTTGGTGATATATAAACCAAGAGTAGCAAATAGAACAACAAGAAGACTAAACAAGTATTTTTCTCAAAGAAACATTTGTAAGCTATATTCTTAGCATTTCTCTGTAAGATTAGTTGTTCTTATTTGTAAGCAGCTGTGAGCTATTCAAGCTTCACAGAGTTCTCTTGATATATATATATATATATATGTCTGGTGGATACATTCAAATCCACCAAAAAGTTTTAAAGACTTGTGTTTTTATTACTTTGTGTTTTGATTCATATTAAACTTGTCATTCCGCACTTTGCAAATCAAAACACTATCATATATATCTTAAGTTAGAACATTTTATAATTCAGAAAAAGTCTCAAGAATTCCATTCAACCCCCCTTCTGTAATTTTTGTTGCATTGTTAGGGACTAACAAAACGAATAATAATAACAAAGATATACTTATACGAAAGTACGATCTTTATTTGAATAATCGAAAATAAGTTTGATTATTATTCATAACTATCGAATATACCTTATTTGATTAATAATTATAGAAAACTATATATATATATATATTACTCGGGAACATCGACTCCCGGTTTAGAAAAATATTCACCTTTGGGTCCCCTATACTAAGGGTATACGCAACTACTGCTTATCTCTAGCATAGGTATTATGCAGTTTATAAGCATTTGAATTGATAATAGAATATCAAGATTTCTCAATATGCATATATATACCATATTAACATGTTCCAATATATCGCAAGATTTGTTAATAACAGTCATGCACTTATCTCAAGATAATGCATCAATATATTTACATCACAACAACAGTATAACGGGTAGAAAACTTGCCTGAGCATTTCGGGGTAGACTTAAGCTTAGAGTGGGTCCGGTAATCTATGAACAACAACATAAGTCAGAATTAAACCACGGTCGCTTAATAAACTAGACTTTAAATAATTGGACCCTAACATTCGCTTTTGCGCTTAACGATTCACATAAGTCGCTCGAGTAACCTCGACTCCACCATTTTTATAAAATTAACCGTTACGAATTTTAAGGCGACACCTTCGCGAATACTCTACCAACTGACCCATTAACCTTACATAATTGTTTCATACTCGAATTAGTCACTTAAGGACATTAACCAAGGTTTCAAAGTAAGGCGAGGGGTAATGGTTTGTTCGCGAAACGCCGTTACTTAAAACGGTCGTTTCTCCTAAACGGTACATCGGATTCAAGAGAACCACATATCAAAACGAAGCTTACGACACGATCTAGACAAATATGGCAAATTTACAGATTTGTCAGTTGAATTTCTGTCCCGAACACTAAAACAAGCAGTTGAATGAAAACAAACATTACGACGGCTATGTTTACGCGATTACCCATGTTCATACCACTCATTTTTACCACCAACCAACTCATAAACATCAATACAACAAAACTTCACCTAAACCATACCACATCAGTCCATAACCTCCAAGTTTTTCAACTCAAACAACCACAATCAAGACCTAAGAACTATAATCAAGCTTCAATTACCAAAACACTTCCAAATCAAATCAAACTACTAATAATCACAATCCATGCTTCTCATTTCACAAAACCAACCATTAAACTTACTAACAAATAAATTAAAGGCTAGGGTTTGAAGTTTATACCTTCCTTGGTAGGTGTTAAGTTGCTAGGAAGCCTTAATCTAACCTCCTACAAGCTTGATCTTTCCAAAGAAATCAAGAACACAAAGTTAGGTTTTGAAGTTTCTAAAAGTAGTATTGAAAGAACTGTAAAAATGAGGGTCGTACCATGATTATTTGGACGAGACTTGTGAACAAGAGTTGTAGGCCATCTCAATACCTTTCCAACGAGCTATAGAACACAATATTTGAGTGAGTATTGAAGGAGATATAGCAGTTTGAAGTTGCTGCTATTGTTTTGGCCGAGAGCTTTTGTTCTTGAAAGCAAAAGTCAACTTCTAATTTTTGTGTTTTATGATTTATGTTGGTTGCTTCTCTTTCTTTAACTTGGCTACTTTTAGATTTTTACCATGGTAAATTTTACTTGGCTATAAATCAACCAACAAATCAAAACTCCTTGTCATGCTTATGTCACCATGCTTGTGTCATCTTTTTAACACATTCATTCTCCTTGTGGTGTGATGACAGCATCATCCACTAACCTCTTTGATTAACCCCTAATTACTTGGCTAATGACCGCTTATCTGTTATACGGTTCGCTTAACTTTTGTTCCCGTTCGTCGTTTGAGGGATCATATCCGGGATCTTATTACTTGAGTTCCCCTAAATCTTTCTCAATATTTTATGCTCCTTTTATGATCCTCTCTCATAATCCTTGAATTTAAATCCTTTTAATCATGTTACCTTATACTCAATTCTTTCGGTATCTGGTGGATTTTCCGGAAAAATCAAAGTATCCGGATTTGAATTCTAACGACCTTTACATACACTCATTTACTTTATGGAATACTAATACGATCTTAGAATTTTCATAACAGTACTCCTATATAGCGTGGTCTGATAATTTTCCTAAATCAGCATAGTTAGCAAAAGTTACTATTTATCAGGGTTTCAAAAATTTCCAAAAATTGGGGTTATTACAGTCTCCCCTCCTTAAAAGGATTCCGTCTCAGAATCAAATAGAAAACAGTTGGGGATACTTTTCTAGCATTGCACTTTCTAACTCTCAAGTCAATTTTCCCACATTGTGGTTCTATCACCAAACTATAACTAGTTTGATAACCATGTTCCTAAGCACTTGTTCTTTTTTTTTCATAACCCTCCTCACTGGTTGCTCCATATAGGTCAAGCCTGGATGCATATCTATGCGCTCGTATTCCCCTATATGTCTGACATTCGGATTATACTTCCTTAATATTAATATGTGGAACAAGTTATGTACTTGCTGCAGGTTCGGGGGTAGGGCTAGTTCATTTGACAGCTTCCCAATACATCTTAATATAGCCAAGGGTCCAACAAATCGTGGACTTAGCTTTCCTTTCTTTCCGAACCTCATCAATCCTCTCTAAGGGAATACCTTCAACAATACTAGGTTCCCTACTTCATACTCTTTGTCCTTTCATTGTCAAATCAGCATACTTCGTATGTCCATCTTGGGCTACTACCAGCCATCCTCTGATTAGATCTATTATATCCTTGGTCCTTTGGACCACTGTTGATCCGAACACCTTGCGCTCTACAAATTCATCCTAATATAAGGGAGATCGACATTGTCTTCCCTCAAGGATATCATAAGGCGATATCTCGATACTGACATACGATCTATTATCGTAAGAAAACTCAATCTGCGTTAAGTGATCATTTTAAATTTCTTATAAGTCTATTGCATAGATTCTCATCATAGCTTCTAGCACTATAGCTTTTGCTTCTCAATACCCATTCGAATACCATTCTGGCTATACTGTTACTCTCTAGCATTCTATAACCTTCTATTAATTTTGTCGACCTTAGTACCAGGAACACATTTCGAATTCGGATACAACGCACTTAGAGTACTTCTTTTCTAGCTGCTTCTATATTTGGAAGCTCGATCAATCATATAGAAGTAAAAGAATTTATTGAGAGATCACTATGATCATGAACACTTGTTATATCGCATAGTTAGTACAGAAGGTGGCCAACCTCTAGTACTTGACAAGCAATTAAATAACATGTGGTATCCTACTAGGCTTCTATCACACAAATAGATAGTCATTCGGCAATATCTCCCCTTCTGGAAGGGTTGTTCTTCTCAGCTTATACAAAATGAAAAGGAGAGAAAAAGAACGAATTTAAGAGCATTATATAAAAAATATACTGCTAAAAAATATCTGGCTTGGAATCTACCTCTGAACTATAGAGGTTTGTCATAGGAGAACAAAACATATATGTATATATATCAACATTAAGTATTATAGCATCACATTTCACATGCCTAAATATTTTTGCTATTCCATCCATCATTCTATGGACCCATGCTCTTGCTCGAGCTTATACACAATCACCCTTGAAACTCCCTCGATAGCGAAAATCGAATCTAGGATTTCATTCTAGACCTCATCGTTACTAGAACCCATTTCTATACCGCAACCTTCTTCGTATAGTAATACTACACTTTATCGATAAGAAGGAATAAATATATCATAGGTAAATGTTCGGCTTAGTTGGTCTATCATTAATAACGTATACATCACCACGACCCGATTAGTTGTACTCAATCTCAACATCCATTCCTATACAACTCTCACGGTTATAATCGGCTCATTACTCGCAGAATCATTGATGCATTACTATGGTCCACCGCTGACCTACTGTAGTCATTCATTTTCCTTGGAATCTTAATAGCTAATCATACGGAGTCCATACCTGCCGTATCAAAATCTTCTAAGGAGGTAGCATAATCACCATTTGTGATCCATGAATAACATCTCCTGACTTGACGTCTGTAAGACTCAAAGAAGATAAAATTACAGAAGAGATTCAATCCAAGAAACGATAGCAGGTTAATACCATCAATAATCATATGTCTATATTAGGAGACATGAAGCTCAAAGGTTCATTTAGTCCTTTCGTAACATGGTCCTGGTTTATTTCAAGATAGGACCTTCTAATATAGATAGCCCGCTCACGACGATTACATGAATTAAATCTTTACCAAACTACTATTACGGTTGAGTATCGCACAATCATCAGAAGGAATGTCAATCTTTCACACCAGAATACCACCTTCATGGCTTTAACCATCATTACTGTATTCCTCTCGCACGAGCGCGTATAATTTCTCTCTTACACTTAGAGTGTCTTCCACCTCATTGGCCTTTCCTGATAGTAATAGTTCCTTATAATCAATGTCTTTTGAACGATCTCCAACTAAATTTTCTACCTCATTCCCAATCACTGCTTGTGTGAAGATGTTTTTCTTAAGATCCGGTGAGTATAAAAAATATCACCATTTTTTCATAAGTTATTGCCTCGGTCTTTGGAGGTTAACATTGTCACGACTGACTCGATCATACTTAGGATGTCTCTTATCTTGGGTCCTTCTTGTTTTTACCAATCTTGACCTTCATTGGTTCAATCTATACTTTCTCATGGTTTAACATGTGCCCCACTTGGTATTATAATTATTACGTCATATTTCCTTTATCAAAATTTCTATTCTTGAGAACTTTGAATATTACCTTTCTCCTTGTAAAATCTCTAAGGTTATCCTTAAATCCTTCATCATGTACTCCCTAGGTACATGGCATATCAAGATACCATTTACTAATACTAGAACCATTGTCTATATAGTTCTCAAAACTTCTTCCACTGATCTTTAAAGGTTGCTGTTGCCTTAGTCCTTCATTCCATACCACCCAAACTCATAATATCCCCATTAAGGGTGAAATGCCAACCTTTATGCATTCCTCCCATGGTTCATCCCAATTTATCAAGGTTCTATCCTTAATTCCACCTTTGAAAAGGTACTTACATCCTTCCTTGGATAAATCAAGTCATACATCCCTGATAAGGGTATCTTATTCAATCATTCCCACCTCGATAGTATATACCTAATTTCACAATAGCATCCTTATTCAAACTGTGGTCAATCCATATGGCCTCCAAAAGATAACAACGGTCATCCGCTTTTCTTGCCTGATTTGGTAATGATAGAAAAGCACTTTGAATTGTTGATTAATCGCCAGAGGGATTCCTTGGATGATCTTTAATTGAATAACGTGGATGTTTTTGAAGATATTGGTCGTGTTCAACGTGAACTGCTTTTTACTAAATCCTCATTTACTTTTGTCGTTTATCTCAACATTCATCTCAATGTTGAGATATCTTCTATACTTGGTGTCTCCCTTTAGGGCATCAAGCCACAGGTCTTACATACACTTCACATTCTTGAAGGTCACTTCCTTCATCCCATTTTCCTAATTTCTTGTTATCCTGTCTCCTCAGTCCATCCGTTTTTCCTTATTAATCCATCGGTCTATCTCAAAGTTTCATCAAATACTCTCAACTTAAAGGGGATTAATTATATGTATTGCTTATGCCTTCAACCCTTGACTTTATCTCATGATCAGTCACCATCACGCTGATGATGACACACTTCTCTATATTTATTGCTAGGGTTTCTTAGGGTTTCATATACCTAACTCCCTTATCGCTTCTCAACTATATTTCCTTTATATCCATTTATACTCCTTCCCCTTTCAGTCTTTTATTTTCGTTTCTATTACAACCATTTCATGAACCAACACAACATAAGCATTGATTTCAAACATCATGTCAATCTGGATTCATGACCTTCATACGAACCTTGACGACTTTCACAACCTAGATTCATAATTCATCATACTTGTCCGCCTCTGGACTAGTTTTAAAACTTCTACACTATCTCTCTATCTTCCTTAGCCTTCCACCAACAAGTGGCCTCTCTCTTAGGAAGGTAAGTGGCAAAAACAGTCTTTTGCGCTTCATCGATCATATAAAATCTTAAATGATTCCTCTATTCCCTTTAGCCAAGCTCTTGTCTCGACTGGGTCAGCTTGTTCCTTGGAACTCTGAGAGCTTAGCGACTTAAAGTCCTGAAAGAATTTCCCACCACATTGTTTCCTCAGGGTGGTGGTTGGAGATAAAAGTATAAGTTTTATTTAGGCAGGTCCATGAATTTCCCCATAGGAGTACCGTCCTCGTTCTCCCTATCTTGCTTGACTTTTGTTTTCTCAATATGAAATGTTTCATCCTTCTCCCATAATCGGGGTTATTTATACGTTAAAATCCTTGTTTTCCATATCATTATGTTATGGGTTCCTTTTTTCTTGATGGCAACCTCCCTGACTATCATATTCAGGGTTTGCCCTAAATCTTATTCCTCGAACTATGGCTTTCATCTAAGATCCCGTCCTTAAGTTTTTGAACATTTGGAACCCAAATTCTATAGGAATATCTCATTATTCCCTTATCATCTTTCTCGGTATTAATCTCTTCTCTATTCGTTGGCTCTCTGCCTTCATTCATCACTTTTTCTTGGCACCATATGATCTTTTCCAATAATTCGGGCTGCATTACAATCTCAAACAGCTTTTAAGTATCGGCTCCGGTTACCTTCATTTCTATTTCCATTTTATCAAAATCTCTTATCAACTCTCCCAAAGACATTATCATCTTGAGTCTCTCCTTTCTACTAAGGGTGTTAGCCCCCATATTAGCTTTCCCTGGATGATAAATATTCTCATAATCGTAATCGTTGATTAGCTCTAACCACCTACTCTGGCGTATGTTGAGCTCTTTCTACGTGGAAATATACTTGAGTTCTTATGGTTTGTGTAAATCTCCCACTTTTTTCCATACAAGTAGCGCCTCCAATCTTTAGGGGAAAAAACTATTATCATGAGCCCAAGATCATGGGTGGGATATCGAATTTCATTTTTCCTTAATTGTCTTGACGCGTACGCGATTACCTTGATATGCTGTATAAGAACTCACCCTAATTCCTTGTGCAAAGCGTCAATACAAATCACATAATCTCCTTTTCCATCCGGCAACGCCAATATAGGGGTCGTCACCAATCTTTGCTTCAGTTCTTAAAAGCTGTTCTCGCATTTCTCTGTCCATTCAAACTTCTTAGTCTTACGAGTAAGTCGCGTTCAAGGGGCTACTATCTTTGCAAACTTGAACGAACCTCCGGTAGTAATCGGCCAATCCTACCTCTGGTAGTCACCCTGGCCATGGTCATCAATTCTTCGGTGGTCCTTTTTTTTGTTAGGATCCTCCACGGGATCCTCCTCAGCAACACTCCCTTCTGGGACAACATCCTCAACCGCTACATCCTCAATATGAACATCATCCGGTCCCTCATTAGGGTACTCCATCAGATCCATGATCTGATCTCCAATATGTAATAAAATAACATTGCGTTGTTTCTCCTCAACCTCAGGGTTTGGTGCCCCGCTACATCGATCTATGTTACTATCATGATATTTATAAGGGTTCCCATAAGGGTTTTAACTGTCAGTACTACCTTAGGTAGTCCAACTATGAACTTGGCTAGAGTTCTTATTATCTTAATGAACTTATCATTTTAATGACGCATCATCTCTGAGGTTTATAACACTTAGCTCTGATACCATTTCTGTAACACCCCCAAATCCGGGGTCAGGGATCCGGGTTGTCACGAGTTCCATTTCTCTTAATAATACTCAATCTTAATAAATAAACAACTACTGCGTACTGTGACCCCACAATATACACACACCACAAGTTATAGTCTCAGAGATGAATACCAAAAATAACACAAGTCATTTTATTCCACAATTATAAGTCATTACACCTGAAAAGGGTTTCTGAATAGATTTACATAATCTTTTCCATTACTACAATTCGTAAATATACATAAGTATGGTACATCAAAAGTTGAAAGCCTAGCCTATTGGTAGTTTCTACCTCAGCTACAGCGGCATCAACGCCTACAGGAAACTGCAGAACGTTTCCTATCCGCTCACGAGCTGAGAGCTTGGTCATGTTCATCTTGTCTATCTGTTATTATGTAATGAAAGAAGAAAGCAAGGGTGAGCAACAAGCCCACCAAAATAATATGAATAATACTTTACAATATATGAGCATTCTCATAGTACTCATGAAAGTCTTGGTCAAGCAAAAATGAACCAAGTTTGATATCTTAACACGACCAAGTCGCAAAATAATCAGTATATATGTATATATACTTTTCAAAATCTTTTAAATCCTCTTCCATGCATAATATACACAGAGTTCCAGTCTATAACTGTATAAAAATATCGTTGCAAGGTGATCTCATATATCTAACCTTGTCTCAACATTTTTCTGAAAATCTTTGTCATACATAAGATAATTATTTACTAGATATAAGTTAAAAAGATGAAGTTACAAGATACTCCAATATACTTATATCTTTTCCGAATACTACTTGAACTACCACCGTTCAAGGTATAATCAGTTTCAAAAGTTCATCACATAGATGAGACTACGAGATAAGACTTGAATAGATTCAATCTTTGAAATATCATTTAAAGAAATGAAGTTACTAGATACTTCATTAATTCTCGATATATATATACACCTATATATAAATATATCATATATTCCTTGAAACCCTCTATTATGAAAAGTATAAATAGAGTTATAATACCCAATGAATTTGGAACGAAGAGAATTTTGGCATAAACCCGATATCTTGCGGATCAGGCAAAGATACCAATAAGTAACCTTTTCTACTGTAGATGGATGAATTCCTCGCCGATCATCACCCTGGCCGCATTAGGACCTCGTGCTAGACCGTTACCTAGCCACTCAGGCATGGATGGACTGTCACCAGCCTCTTACACCTTCATAGACCGTACCCCGGCCTGTCGCTTATGCCGACTCAATTAGATGGACTTACTTCCCAAACATTGGGAAAGTAATCAAATTGTGTTTTCTCAAAACACCAACCTCGTTCCGAATATAAAATACACCACAGAGTCGGATCCCTCAGATTTTTGAGCGAGTATTCAAGTCCCCTTCGAAAGGAAGATCTTTAATTTGAAAACAAGTTTTGGGATCCGCTCTAACTTTTAAAATCATTTTGAAGACTCGAAAATATTTTTAAGAATGTTTGGAGTAATACTGATTTAATAAAATAAATCAATCCCAATATGTTGTAAAATATCTGAATATTATTATTTAAATAATATTCCCATAAAGGATAATCTTTATAAAAATAAATAAAGTACAAGTTTTAAAAACTCATACTTGAAATGAATAATAATAACAAAGATATACTTATACGAAAATACGATCTTTATTTGAATAATCGAAAATAAGTTTGATTATTATTCAAAACTATCGAATATACCTTATTTGATTAATAGTTATAGAAAACTATATATATAGATAGATATATATAAAAACATATATATATATATATATATATTATACTCGGGAACATCGACTACTGGTTTAGAAAAATATTCACCTTTGGGTCCCCTATACTAAGGGTATACGCAACTCCTGCTTATCACTAGCATAGGTATTATGCAGTTTATAAGTATTTGAATTGATAATAGAATATCAAGATTTCACAACATGCATATATATACCATATCAACATGCTCCAATATATCACAAGATTTGCTAATAACCGTCATGAACTTATCTCAAGATAATGCATCAATATATTTACATCACAACAACAGTATAACGGGTAGAAAACTTGCCTGAGCGTTCCGGGGTAAACTTAAGCTTAGAGTGGGTCCAGTAACCTATGAACAACAACATAAGTCAGAATTAAACCACGGTCGCTTAAGAAACTAGACTTTAACCAATTGGACCCTAACGTTCGCTTTTGCGCTTAACGATTCACATAAGTCGCTCGAGTAACCTCGGCTCCACCATTTTTATAAAATTAATCGTTACGAATTTTAAGGCAACACATTCGGGAATACTCTACCAACTGACCCATTAACCTTACATAATTGTTTCATACTCGAATTAGTCACTTAAGGACCTTAACCTTGTTGGATTTTTAAACGCAGCGGGGCGTGGAAAAACACTTTTACACATACAAAATCCAAATAAAAGCATATAAATCGTGAATAAAAATTCGAGAGATCGAATCTAACCTTTAAAAATAATTCGGAGACAACGATCAGAGATCCTTAGCAGTTGCTCCTCAAGTGTGAAGCACTCCACCGGTATCCACCAAGAAAACGACTTTTAGGAGGAGGAGGAGGAGGTGGAGAGAATTTGGTTTTCTGAAACTTTTGGGTTTCTGGGGTTCAAATAAAATAGGGTCTATAATAGTGTATTTATAGGCAAAATTTTCAGTTGAAATTTTCCCATAAATATTATTATTATTATCCCATTTATTATTCTCATTAATAATTAAAACACCTTTTAATTATTAATCCTTTTTGTAAACACTTTAGAAATAATTCTCTCTCTTGATTTAATTTCCAAAAATTAAATCCTTAATTAATAATATTAAGAACTTTTCTTAATTAATTTATAATCAATTAAATCTCATTTAATCAATTATTAAATTTGCCAATTAATTATTTATTTCACAAATAAATAATTATTAGCCATTATTAATTAATTCATCCACCATAAAATCATTCTCTTTTTATGGTGTGACCCTGTAGGTTCAATATTAAGCCGGTAGTAGAAATAAATAATAATAAAACTATTTTATCATTATTTATATAAATTCTCTAATTTATTAAATATGATTAATTAATTAATCACATTTATTCTACATCGTGAGTGATGCTTCTCAACATATCGCGACTATCCGGATAATATGAATTCACTGCTTAGAATACCAAGAACCTGTCAGTGAATAGTTACCGTACAATAAACTTCTTCTACCCTACAATGTCCCGATTAAATACAAGGCATGGATCTCGTGTCAAGCCTATCTAATTTAATCACTTGCTTACCATTTACTATGCGTAGTTCTATGCAAATTAGAAACTCCTTTCTAATTTCATTTACTCTGGCCAGAGATTCCTGAACTAGCATAAGTGGATCAGCCTTGAACATTCACTTCCTTCACTGGAAGGGGTAGATCCTTTATTGATCATACACTATCTTCGTGTACAAATTCCTATACCCAGAAGAGCCCTAATAATTGTCCCTGGAGACTAAGAACTAAACCAAAGCATAGTTCAGTGTACACAAGATGACTATGATGACCTCAAGTCTAAGGATACTTGTACAACTATCACTAAGCGAACAACTGCTGACACGTGAGTGAACTCCATCAGTTATTCAGCTGGGCGAGTCATGTTCAGTGAACTTATTCTATAATAAGCACCTACATACTAGCTATAGTGTCACCACACAAATGTCTATGAGAACAGACATCCTTCATAATGAAGCAAGCATAGTATGTACCGATCTTTGCGGATTATTAATTACCAGTTAGTAACCCTATGACCAGGAACTATTTAAGTTTAGAGTTATCATCTTTTTAGGTCTCACTATTATGATCTCATCATAATCCATAAAAAGCTTTACTCTAAACTATGGTATATCTTATTTAAACACTTAAATAGATAAAGCCCGTAATAAAAACAAAACAAGTCTTTATTAATATCAATGAAATCAAAACAGATTACATAAAAGTTATTCCTAAATCCTAATACATGATTGGACTTAGGACATATTCCTTTCAAACCAAGGTTTCAAAGTAAGGCGAGGGGTAATGGTTTGTTCGCGAAACGTCGTTACTTAAAACGGTCGTTTCTCCAAAATCGTACATCGGATTCAAGCGAACCACATATCAAAACGAAGCTTACGATACGATCTAGATAAACATAGCAAAGTTACAGATTTGTCAGTTGGATTTCTGTCCCGAACACTAAAACAAGCAGTTGAATGAAAACAGGTATTATGACGGCTATGTTTACGCGATTACCCATGTTCATACCACTCATTTTTACCACCAACCAACTCATAAACATCAATACAACAAAAACTCACCTAAACTATACCACATCAGTCCATAACCTCCAAGTTTTTCAACTCAAACAACCAGAATCAAGACCTATGAACTATAATCAAGCTTCAATTACCAAAACACTTCCAAATCAAACCAAACTATTAATAATCACAATCCATGCTTCTCATTTCACAAAACCAACCATTAAACTTACTAACAAATAAAGTAAAGGCTAGGGTTTGAAGTTTATACCTTCCTTGGTAGGTGTTAAGTTGCTAGGAAGCCTTAGGGAGCCTTAATCTAACCTCCTACAAGCTTGATCTTTCCAAAGAAATCAAGAACACAAAGTTAGGTTTTGAAGTTTCTAAAAGTCCTATTGAAAGAACTGTAAAAATGATGGTCGTACCATACTTTTTTGGACGAGACTTGTGAACAAGAGTTGTAGGTCATCTCAATACCTTTCCAACGAGCTATAGAACACAACATTTGAGTGAGTGAAGGAGATATAGCAATTTGAAGTTGCTGGTATTGTTTTGGCCGAGAGCTTTTGTTCTTGGAAGCAAAAGTCAACTTCTAATTTATGTGTTTTATGATTTATGCTGGTTGCTTCTCTTTCTTGTAGCTTGGCTACTTTTAGATTTTTACCATGGTAAGTTTTACTTGGCTATAAATCAACCAACAAATCAAAACTCCTTGTCATGCTTATTTCATCATGCTTGTGTTATCTTTTTAACACATGCCTTCTCCTTGTGGTGTGATGACATCATCATCCACTAACCTCTTTCATTAACCCCTAATTACTTGGATAATGACCGCTTATCTGTTATACGGTTCGCTTAACTTTTGTTCTCGTTCGTCATTTGAGGGATCATATCCGGGATCTTATTACTTGGGTTCCCTTAAACCTTTCTCAATATTTTATATTCCTTTTATGATCCTCTCTTATAATCCTTGAATTTAAATCCTTTTAATCATGTTACCTTATACTCAATTCTTTCGGTATCTGGTGTATTTTCTGGAAAAATCAAAGTGTCCGGATTCGAATTTTAACAACCTTTACATACACTCATTTACTTTATGGAATACTAATACGATCTTAGAATTTCCATAACAGTACTCCTATATAGTGTGGTCTAATAATTTTCCTAAATCAGCATAGTCAGCAAAAGTTACTATTCATTAGGGTTTCAAAAATTTCCAAAAATTGGGGTTATTACATTATTCTTCAGGGGGACTATGTGGATCTGGGGATGGTTATTTACCAGGGTATTTTAAGGTTTTTGTGAGGAGGTACTACGGGTTCTATACCCTATACATCCGTGGTGACGAAGCTGTGAATGGCGGTTGGTGTTCATTGGCCCGTAAATGAGCAGCTGCAGCTCCCTAGTGCTCCGATTGTTAGTTCGACGTTATTGAACATGACTGAGTGGTATGGTGGGAATCCCGATCCTAAGGGGCTTGGTTATTCTTATGACCATCTTCCAGGTGGAAGGCTAGCGGATCAGACTTATATTGGTGGGACGCAACAGGCAAGGAGAGTAGCTTGGAGAGCTCAGTTGGGAGAAGAGGCTGGTCCTTCGGGATCGCAGCAGCAGAAGCAGGAAGCATCGGGCGATGCTGGTTTGAGTAGGATGTAGTATAGGCGTCTAGCGAGGAGGATGGATGTGATGCATGACATCATTAATCGGTTTGCACGTGATCTCACCCAGGCGCTAGGGACTGCTTTCAGAGCCACGGGTGTTAAAATCCAGTGGCCAGTATTTAGTGAGGACTCCGTGTATCCACCTCCAGACACGCCTGACACTCCACCCGTTGAGGGTGATGATCCTGATTCTGAGTAGGTATGCCTGATTCCTTACTATTACCTTCACTGAGGACAGTGAATATTTTAAGTTTGGGGGTAGTAGTTGAAGGAATATGTGTTGTGTGAGTCGCATATAGTTTACATGTTCATGATAGTTTAATGCATATAATTGCATATTTTGCCATGTAGTTTTTTTTAGTTTTTATGATAGTTTGTTCATATAGTTCCATGCATCTGCATTATAACATGATCCCTTAGATGATTTTTTCCGATCAACTTGTGATATTGATGTTAGTGTAGTGATGTCGTATTTAGTGATGTTAAGTCTGATTGAATTGATTTGCATGCTAGAGACAATTGTATTTCACTATGTCTTATAGGTTGCTTGAGTGCTAGATCATGATCATGGTTTATTTGATTGTCGAGGTTTAATCGCTTGTTTATATTTAGAATTTAGGATATTCTCTGAATGATAAAATAACATGGATTTTTAAAATTGGAGAAAATTGGATTTCATTGCTAGTTGTTGTGGCTAGGTGTCAAATGGCTAGTAGTCGGCTCATATTTATATGAGTAGTCTAGGGTGGAGCGAGATGGAGCGAAACGCACTCGTTCATAAATTTGTGAAAAAAAAAGAAAAAAAAAGAAAAGAAAAAGAAAAAGAAAAAGAAAAAAAAATAATAAGTGTTATGTATAATTGATCATGAGTGGGCTCTTTAGTACTCGAGTTATTAAGTTCTTAGGGGACTTTGTGCCTAGTGACCTAAGGTTTTTATAGTGTGGGATCCGCTAACCGAACGCTCGCTACATGGGTACTATTGTATAAGTCTTTTGTGGACCTCACTCATTGCACGGTCAAGTAAGCATATTTTTTGTTTTATTGTGAATAACAGCATGAGTCCATATAAAACTCCAAAATAAGAATTGAAGTGCTAGAAGTTATTTTGAGTCTAGTTTTTATTCTATTTATAACCTTGCAATTGCTTTGATGAGTAGTGAGTCATGATTATTGATCTAGTTGCTATAGTATATCTGTAAGCAGTTGCACACACGCACGTCTCTGGTTTGTAGGTTGATTTGTGAGGTTTAATTGATTTTTATGCGAATAACTGCATTTGTTGAGATGTTGCTTGTTGATTGGTTTAGTTATTCTATTAGGGATCGTTGCATTCATTTAGTTGCATTCATGCATTTTTATTTCTTGTTCTTTGAGTCTGTTTATGCTTGAGGATAAACATTGATTCAAGTATGGGGGTATGTTGAGTGGCATTTATGACACTCTATTACGCTCTGTAAAGCTTTGAATTGGTGTATTTGTACTCAAGTTATTGGTGTTTTAATGTGTTTTCTAGTGTTTTTGCATTTTCGGGCATTCTCCAGGTAATCAGGTGAATTAGAATGGTTTTAATGCTAATTGGGAGTTAGGATAGTGTTGGAATAAAAGTTCGTGGAAAACCAACTCAAGTCAGCAAGGAAAAGAAGAAGTCAGAATTTTATACAGGGAGTCAGCGCGGCCGCGCGACCGCCTGGTCAAGCGCGCGGCGGCACCATGTCGAGAAAAGAAATTCTGTTTCGATTCTGATTTTGATCCAGAAGACTTCTACTCTACATGGGGCAATATATATATAAATAAAGACATTTTGTAAAAGGAGAGACATACAAAAAGCTAAGGAAAAGGAGTAAAGAAGACCGGAGAGCACAATTCAACCAAGGCGAAGAAGATCTAGTTTATTCTAGTGATTTTTTGTTTAAGTTATAACGTTGGATGCTAGTTTTCTTATTCTTGAACCTTTACTTTTGTTTCGTACTTGGTTATATTAAGTATAAAGACTACGTTTATTATACCATGTTTTCATCGGAACCCACGTTGATGATGAGTCCGATTATGGGCTAATCGTTATCGTGGGGTTCTAGCGGATTTATTTATGGATTTCTTTAGTTAATTTATTTCGATGCCTTAGTGTGTGGTAATTGTATGATAACCTAGTATTGGTTGTGCTTATTCATCTTATGAGTGTCGCGAACTTATAAGATAGTGTGTTAATTCTTAATGAAGCGAAAGTGAATTTAAGGATTTAGAACTTGTCATGCTAGCATAGGTTCATGTGTTATTGTTATGCATGATTCGTTGGTAATTTTAACCATCTTACTTTCCCTATGTAATCACGATAGATAACCTGTGCATTAAATCATTATATTGTCAAATTCTATAGATATATAGGGTCTCAATATAATTGGTGTCTATTCAGCTTCTATCTCTTTTGTGGATGTCTGGTAGTATGGTACTCGTACAACGAAAGTTGGCGTTTATCAGTTTCTTGTTATCTGATTAGTGTCATCACCATTACATGCTAAGATTAAGAACGAAAAGGCTATTGAATGAAGTATTTAATGAAGTTAGAATCCCATGTTTGTGTTATATATTATTCACTCCTCTTTACTCTCTTTAGTTAATGTTCTTTAGTATAATTCTCATTAGTTAATCGTAGTATAATCAAAACTCAAATTGTTATTCATCTTAGCATTGAATAATAGCCATATCATTGTTGTATAGGTGCATAAATCACAAAGTTAATCTAAAACAGTCTATGTGGGAATGCACTAGAAATAATTATATATTACTTGCGAACGCGTATACTTGCATGAATTTTAGCGCGTGTTTAGCGACTAACAAGACTTCCTCCTCCAAATCTCCATTTATAAAGGCACTATTTACATCCATTTGATAGACTTTGAAATTGGCACGGGCTGCATAGGCTAGAAAAATTCTGATAGCTTCAAGTCTTGCAACGGGAGCAAAAGTTTCATCAAAATCTATCCATTCCTATTAACAATAGCCTTTAGCAACCAATCTGGTTTTGCTCCTTATGACTATGCCATTCTCATCCATCTTCTTTCTAAATACCCAATTGGTGTCAATAGGATTCTTGCCTTTTGGTTTGGGTACCAGCTTCCATACTCCATTCTTTTTATATTGGTTTAGCTCTTCTTGCATAGCTAAAACCTAATCAGGAACCAACAAAGTTCCTTCTACCTTCTTTGGTTCTTCCTGTGACAGGAAGCTGCTATATAGACATTTATCTTGAGTTGTTTTCCCTGTTTGAACTCTTGAAGATGCATCACCCATAATTAGTTTAAATGGGTGATCTCTAGTCCATTTCCATTGTTGTGGTAGATTAGCTCTAGATGAAGATGTTAGGATACATACTGAACTATTCGTTTGAAAGTATATAATAATCTTTTGAGAATCTTGAATTCATGTTTTCACAATGTCTGTATATTATATATTGTAGAAAATGTAGTATCAAATGGGATAGCAGAAGATTAGATTGTCAGACTCCTTATATAATATAGTAAAGGTTCACAATCTAAGTGGTGTTAGACAAACTGTAATAACCCCAATTTTTGGGAAATTTTTGAAACCCTTATGAATAGTGTTTTTGCTGAATGAGAAAACTTTTCATGCCACACTATGTAGGGGTTCTGATATGGATATTCTGAGATTTTATTAGTACTTTATATGGGATATAAGTGTATGTAAAGATCGTCAGAATCCAAATCCGAACACTTTGATTTTTCCCGGAAATACACTAGATACGGAAAGATTTGAGAAAAAGGTAACAGGATAAAAAGGATTTAAATTAAAGGATTATAGGAGAGGATCATAAAAGGAATATAATATATTGAGAAAGGTTAAGGGAACCTAAGTAATAAGATCCCGGGTATGATCCCTCAAACGATAAACGAAAACGAAAGTTAAGCGAACCGTATAACAGATCAGCGGTCATTAGGCAAACGATTAGGAAGTTAATCAAGGGGATTAGTGGGGATGATGTCATCCAGCCAATAGAAAGAGGACAAGGAGGGGAGGATGACATCATGAGGATGACACAAGCATGACAAAAAAGGAAGGAGATGTGGTGACTTTTTAACCACACAAAATCAAGGGCAACTAGGTAATTTACTAAAACAAACATAAAAATCAAACCAACCAAGCCAAGCAAATCATTTTTCATCAAAATCAAAAAGAAACCAAGGCATTGTTCTTCATGCTCTCGGCCAAAACAGAACCAGAACACTAAAACTACTGTATCTCCTTCATTTCTCACTCAAATATTGTGTTCTATAGCTCATTGGAAAGGTATTGAGATGGCCTACAACTCTTGTTCACAAGTCTCGTCCAAATAATCATGGTAAGACCCTCATTTTGACAGTTCTTTAAATCGGACTTTTAGAAACTTCAAAGCCTAACTTTGTGTTCTTGATTTCTTTGGAAAGATCAAGCTTGTAGGAGGCTCCCTAAGGCTTCCTAGCAACTTAACACCTCCCAAGGAAGGTATAAACTTCAAACCCTAGCCTTTACTTTATTTTTTAGTAAGTTTAATGGTTGGTGTTGTGAAATGAGAAGCATGGATTGTGATTATTAGTAGTTTGGTTTGATTTGGAAGTGTTTTGGTAATTGAAGCTTGATTATAGTTCATAGGTCTTGATTGTGGTTGTTTGAGTTGAAAACCTTGGAGATTATGGACTGATGTGGTATGGTTTAGGTGAAGTTTTGTTGTATTGATGGTTATGAGTTGGTTGGTGGTTAATTGGAGTAGTTTAAACATTGGTAATCGCGTAAACATTGCCGTCGTAACGTCCGATTTTCTTTGGACTGTTTTTGTGCATAACATTAGGACCCGAGAACCCCCTGCTAGATTATGACCACTGCCATGCTTAGATAGCTCATGTTACGAGCTTCATTTTGATATGTAGTTCGTTCGATTCCGATGCACGGTTTAGGAGAAACGACCGTTTCAAGTAACGGCGTTTCGCGAACGAAACTTTTCCCCTCGCCTTACTTTGAAACATAGGTTAAGGACCAAAAAGGGTTAATTAATGTATGAAACATTTATGGTAAGTGTGTTAGGCAGTTGGTAAGACACTCGCGAAGGAATCGCTTTAAAACTCGTAAAGGTTAAATTATTAAAAATGGTGGAGCCGAGGGTACCCGAGTGACTTAAGCGAATCAGTGAGCGCAAAACGAGCGTTAGAGTCTGAGTTGGTTAGGGTATAGATTTACAAGTGACTTTGGTTTAATTCCAACTTACTTGTTGCTTATAGGTTACCAGACTCGTCCCGAGCCATTCGTAACCCCCAGTCGCTCAGGCAAGTTTTCTACCCGTTATAACTGTTGTTGTGATGTAAATATATGTATATGCATTATCTTGTGATAAGTGCATGATTGTTATTAGCAAATTTTGCGATATATTGGAGCATGCTGATATGGTATATATGCATGTCTGTTTCATAATCTGGTTATCTATCTGTTGATTTCGATGCTTATAGTTGCATAATACCTATGCTAGAGATAAGCAGTAGTTGCGTATACCCTTAGTATAGGGGACCCAAAGGTGAACATATTTCTAAACCGGGAGTCGATGTTCCCGAGTATAATATATATATTTTTATATATATATGGTTATAGTTTTCAAAACTATTAATCGAATAAGGTTTATTCGATAACTTTAACTTTATTTTATAATTGAATATTATTTCGAATATTCATCTGAGGACTTATGACTCCTTTATTTTATTATTGAATATTATTTCGAATATTGATTCGAGGACTTATGACTCCTTTTATTTTATTATTTGAATAATATTTGAATATTCATTCGAGGGCTTATGACTCGGTTTATATTATTTAATGAATATTTTTGAATATTCATTTGAGGATCTATGACTCCGATTATTTGCTGAGATTTGTTCTTTATTTTATTAAAGAATAAGGTGTAAATAATCAAACTTATTTTCGATTATTCAAATAAAGATAGTACTTTCATATAAGTATATCTTTGGTTATTTAATACTCGTTTCAAGTATAAGTTTTAATACTTCTACTTCAATTATTTTTATAAAGATTATTCTTTATGGGAATATTATTTAAATAATAATATTCAGATATTTTTTAATATATGGGGACTGATTTACTTCATTAAATCAGCTTTACTCCAAACACTCTTTAAAGTGTTTTCGAGTCTTCAAAATGATTTTTAAAAGTTAGAGCGGATCCCAAAACTCATTTTTATATTTAAGATCTTCCTTTTTAAGGGGATTTAAATACTCGCTCAAAACCTGGGGAATCCGGCTCTGTGATGTGTTTTATATTCGCAACGAGGTTGCAGTTTTGGTAAATGAATTGATTACTTGCCCAATGTTCGGGAAGTAAGCCCATCTAATTGAGTCGGCATAAGCGACATGCCGGGGTACGGTCTATGAAAGTGTAAGTGGCTGGGTGGCAGTCCATCAACGCGTGAGGGGCCGGGTAACGGTCTAGCGCGAGGTCCTAATGCGGCCAGGGTGATGACCGGTGAGGAATTCATCCATCTACAGTAGAAAAGGTTACTTATTGGTATCTTTGCCTGATCAGCAAGATATCTGGTTTATGCCAAAATTCTTTTCCTTTCCAAAATTTATTGGATGTTTCAAACTCTGTTCATACTTTACATAACAGAGGTTCCAGGAAATGTTTAAGAGATATATATATGTGGATATATATATATATCGGGACTAAATAAAGTATCTCGTAACTTTATTTCATTCAATAATATTTCAAAGATTGAATCTATTCAAATCTTGTCTTGTAGTCTCATCTATGTGATGAACTTTTGAAACTGATTGTAACTTGAACGGTGGTAGTTCAAGTGGTATTGGGAAAGATATAAGTATATTGGGGTATTTGGTAACCTCATCTTTTAAACTTATATCTAATTAATAATTGTCTTATGAATGACAAAGATTTTCATAAAAACGTTGAGACAAGGTTAGATATATAAGATCACCTTGCAACGATATTTTTTTATACAGTTATACACTGGGACTTTGTGTATATTATGCATGGAAGAGGACTTCCAATATTTTGAAAAGTATATATGTAAATATACTGAATATTTTGCGACTTCATCGCATTAAGATATCAAACTTGGTTCATTTCTTTTGACCAAGACTTTCATGAGTATTATGAGTAGGCTCATATACTATTAATCATTATACATATTATTTTGGTGGGCTTGCTGCTCACCCTTGCTTTATTTCTTCATCATACAACAACAATTATGAAAGATGGCCAGACTCCAGCAGACCCAGCGCAAGCGCGTGGGAAGCGTCCCGCGTCTTCCCGTTGATGTTGTAGCTGCTATAGCTGCAGAGGTAGATCTATTGTAGATCAGACCATCTACTTTTGAGAATCAATTATGTATAATTATAACTTGTGGCAGATAATGGCAATTAACTGTAAATTTATCAAGTAATCATTTTGGGTTGTAATAACTTTTAAATTGTGGATTCAAAGACTTGTGGTTATTTTTGGATGTTCATCTCTGAGACTATAACGTGTGGTGTGTGTGTTTATTGTGGGGTCACAATACAGAGTAGTTGAGTAATTATTAAGATTGGGTGTTATTAAGGGAAATGGAACTCGTGACTACCCGGATCCCCGACCCCGGATCTGGGGGTGTTACAGAAATGGTATCAGAGCTAAGCGTTATAAACCTCAGAGATGATGGGACGTTAAGATAATAAGTTCACTAAGATAATAAGAACTCTTGCCAAGTTCATAGTCGGGCTACCTAACGTAGTACTGACAGTTAAAACCCTTATGGGAACCCTTATAAATATCGTGATAGGAGCGTAGTTCGTTATCGTATATGGTAGCGGGACTCCGAACCCTGAGGTTGAGGAGCAACATCGCGATGATATTATATTACTAATTGGAGATCGGATTGTGGATCCGATAGAGTGTCCTAATGCAGGACCGGATGATGTTGATATTGAGGATTTAGCGGTTGAGGATGTTGTCCTAGAAGGGATAGTTGTTGAGGAGGATCCCATGGAGGATCCTGACAGGATTGGATAAAGGACCACTGATGAATTGATGACCATGGTTTGGTCGACTACCAGAGGTAGGATTGGCCGGTCACTACCGGAGGTTCGTTCAAGTTGTAAAGATAGTAGCCCCTTTAACGCGGCTTACTCGTAAGACTGAGAAGTTCGAATGGACAGAGAAATGCGAGAACAGCTTTCAAGAACTGAAGCAGAGGTTGGTGATGGACCTTATGCTGGCGTTGCCGGATGGAAAAAGAGATTTTGTGAAGTATAGTGACGCTTCGCACAAGGGCTTAGGGTGCGTGCTTATGCAGCACGGTAAGGTAATCGCGTACATGTCAAGACAATTAAGGTAATATGAAATTCGATATCCCCGCTCATGAGCTTAGGCTCGTGGCAATAGTTTTACCCTAAGGATTGGAGGCACTACTTGTATGGAGAGAAGTGCAAGAATTACCTAAGCCATAAGTGCTCTAGTACATTTTCACGTAGAAAGAGCTCAACATATGCCAGAGGAGGCAGTTAGAGCTAATCAAGAATAATGATTGGGAGATTCTTTATCATTCGGGGAAAGCCAATATGGTGGCTGATGCCCTTAGTAAAAAGGAGAGACTCAAGATGATAATGTCTTTTGGAGAGTTTATAAGAGATTTTGAGAAAATGGAAATAGAAGTGAAGGTAACCGGAGCCGGTACCGAAAAGCTGTTTGAGATTGCAATACAGCCCGAATTATTGGAAAAGATCATATTGTGCCAGAAAAAGTTATGAATGAAGGCAGGGAGCCAACAATTAGATAAAAGATTAATATCGAGAAAGATGATAAGGGAATAATGAGGTATTCCTATAGAATTTGGGTTCCAAAAGTTCAAGAGCGTAAGGATGAGAACTTAGATGAGAGCCATAGTTTGAGGAATAAGATTTAGAGCAAACCCTGAACGTGATAGTCAGGGAGGTCGCCATCAAGATAGAAGGAACCCATGACATAATGGAGTGGAAAATGAGGATTTTAAATTAAAAGATGACCCCAATTATGGGGAGTAGGATGAAACATTTCATACTAAGGAAACAGAAAGTCGAGTAAGGAAAGGAGACCCGAGACGGTACTCCTATACGACAATTCATGGACCTGTCTAAAAAGAACTTAGACTATTATCCCCAACCACCACCCTGAGGAGACAGTGCGGTGAGAAATTCTTTCAGGACCTTTAAATCGCTAAGCTCTCAGAGTTCCAAGGAACAAGCTGACCCAGTCGAGGCAAGAGCCTGGCTAAAGGAAATATAGGAATCATTTGAGATTCTAAATGATTGACGAATCACAAAAGACTGTTTTTATCACTTACCCTCCTAAGAGAGAGACCACCCGCCGGTAAAAGGCCAAGGAAGGCACGGAGCAAGAGATTATAATAAACTGATTTAAGTTCAGTCAATTGTTTTCGGGAAAGTAATTCCCAAAGATAAGGAGATAGTGTAAAAGCTTTAGAGCCAGAACAAAGGCAGACGAGTATGATAAATTATGAATCTAAGTTGTAAAAGTTATCAAGATTCCTTCTGAGGACACGAATCCAGAATGACGGGATGTTTGAAATCAATGCTTATGTTGTGTTGGTTCATGAAATAATGATAAGAGAAAGGAAAATAAAAAGAAATTGAAGTGGAAAGGAATATAACGGCAATAGAGTTTGAGGTATGATAAGGGAGTTGGGTATGAGGAAACCCTAACGACTCGTAGCAATAGAAATAGAAAAGTATGCATTCGTCAGGATGAGGGTGATTCACCATAAGTTAAAATTGATGGTTGAGGGCATAAGAGATACATATAGTTTATCCCCTGTAAGTTGGGAGGATTCGAGGAAACCTTGAGATAATTCGAAGGATAAATAATGAGACGCGGATAGACTAAGAGGATAAGGAAGTAAGAAATTAGGAAAAATTGGATGAAGGAAGTGACCTTCAAGAAGGAAATGTAAGACCGGTGGCTTGATACCCAGAAAGGGAGACGCCAGGTATGAAAGATATCCCAACATTGAGGTGACTGTTGAGATAAACAACAGAAGTAAATAAGGAATTATTAAGAAGAAGTTCACGTTGAACACGACCAATATCTTCCAGAACATCCTTGTTATCGTTACCAAATTAGGCAAGACAAGCGGATAACCGTTGTTATCTTTTGGAGGCCATATGGATTGACCTCAATTTGAATAAGGATGCTATTATGAAGTTAGGTATAGACTATCGAGGTGGGAATGATGAATATGATAATCTATCAAGGAAATATGACTTGATTTATTCGTGGAAGGATGCATGTACCTTTTAAAGGTGGAATTAAGGATAGAACATTGGTAACTTAAAATGAATCATAGGGGACTGCATAAATGTTGGCATGTCACCCTTAATAGGGACAGTATGAGTTTTGACAGTATGATTGGGAAAGGGTTAAGGTAACAACAACCTTTAAGAATCAGTGGAGAAATTTTGCAGAAGTATATAGACAATGGTTCTACTATTAGTAAATGGTATTGTGATATGCCCTGTATCTAGGGAATACAGGAGGAACGATTGAAGGATAACCTTAGAGGTTTTATAAGGAAAAAGGTAATATTCAAAATTTTCAAGAATAGAAATGTTGATAAAAGAAATATGACGTAATTATAATGATGCCAAGTGGGGCACGTGTTAAACCACGAGAAAGTATGGATCGAACCAGTAAAGGTCGAAATTGTTCAGGGCAATTAGGACTTAAAAAAAAAGAAAAAAAAAAGAAAAAAAAAAGATGTTCTAATTATGATTGAGAGTCAGTCATGACAGTGATTAACCTCTAAAGACTGAGGCAATAACTTATGGAAAAATGGTGATTTTTTTTTACTCATCAGATTTTAAGGAAAGCATTTTCACATAAGCTGTGATTGAAATAAGGTAGAAATTTATTGGAGGTGGTTAATGTGACATTGACTGTAAGGAAATTTTACTATCAGGAAAGGCCAAAGAGGTGGCCGACACTTTAAAGGTAAGAGGATAATTATAGGCGCTCGTGCGAGAGGAATACAGTGATGATGGTTAAAGCTGTGAAGGTTGTATTATGGTTTGGAAGATTGACATTCCTTCTGATGACTGTGCAATACCCGACCGTAATAGTAGTTGGTAAAGGTTTAATTCGCGTAATCGCCATGAACGGGCTATCTATCTTAGGAGGTCCTATCTTGAGATAAGCCAGGACCATGTTTCAAAAAAAAGACTAAACAAACCTTTGAGTTAAGTCTTCTATTGAAGGCATATGATTACGAATGGTATTAACCTGCTATCGTTGCCTTGATTAAAACTCTTCTGCACTTTTATCTGCTTCATGTCATGAAGGTACGTCAGAGTTTGGAGTGTTCTTCATGAATTGTGATTGGTGGTTATGTTAACTCCTTAGGAGAATTAGATACGAGAAGTATGGACTCCGTATGGTTAGTTATTAAGATTTCATGGAAAATGAATAACTACAGTGGGTCAGTGGTGGACCATAGTAAGGCAGCAATGATTCTGCGAGTAGTGAGCTGATTACAACCATGAGAGTTGTATTGGAATGGGTGTTGAGATTGAGTACCACTAATCGGGTCGTGGTAGTGTATAAGTTATCATTGATAGACTAATTAAGTAGAGTATCTACCTAGTGAATAATTATTCTTTCTTATCAATAGAGAGTCGTATTATTATACGAGGAAGGTTGCGGTGCAAGCATAGAATTCTAGTAACGATGATGTATAGAATGAGATCCCAGATTCGATTTTCGATGTCGAGGGAGTTTCAAAGGTGATTGTGTATAAGCTCGAGGAAGAGCATGGATCCATAGAATGATGGACGGAATAGCAAAAATATTTAGGCATGGGAAATACGAGGCTATAATGCTTAATGTTGATTTATATACGTATATGATTTGTTCTCCTATGACAAACCTCTATAGTTCAGAGGTAGGTTCCAAGCCAGATATTTTGTGGCAGTATATTTTTTTTTTCATATATACAATTCTCTTCAATTCGTTCTTTTCTCTTCTTTTCATTTCATGTAAGCTGAGAAGAACAACCCTTCCAAAAAGGGGAGGTATTGCCGAATGACTATCTATCTGTGTGATAGAAGCCTAGTAGGATACCAGCTATTGTTTAATTGCTTGTCAAGTACTAAAGGCTGGCCACCTTCTGTACTAACTAAGCGATATAACAAGTGTTCATGATCATAGTGATCTCTCAACAAATTCCTTTACTTCTATTTGATTGATCAAATTTTGGAAAATAGAAACAACTGAAAAAGGAGTAGTAAAGTTATGGTGGTATTCAGAATGGGAACACATTCGTGATACTAAGGTTGACGTGGTTATTAAAAGGTTATAGAACGCTAGCGAGCAAAAGTATAACCAGTATAATATTAGGAACGAAAGGTGATCGCGATTACGAACTGGAAAAGAATGGGTATTGAGAAGCAAAAGTTCTAATGCTAAAAGCTATAATGAGAGTCTGTGCAATAGACTTGAAAGAATTTGGAATGATCATTTAACGCGGATTGAGTTTTCTTACGACAATAGATCATATGTCATTATTGAGGTGTCACCTTATGAGATCCTTGAGGGAAGATAATGTCGATCTCCCTTATGTTAGGATGAAGTTGTAGAGCGCAAGATGCTCAGACCAGTAGTGGTCCAAAGGACCAAGGATATAATAGATCTAATCAGAGGACGGCTGGTAGTAGCCCAAGATAGGAACACGAAGTATGTTGATTTGACACGAAAGGACAAGGAATAGGAAGTGGGGGACCTAGTGTTGTTATAGGTATTCCCTTGGAAAGGAAGGATGAGGTTCGGAAAGAAAGGGAAGCTAAGTCCACGAATTGTTGGACCCTTGGATATATTAAGACATATTGGGAAGATAGCATATGAGCTAGCCCTACCCCCGAACATGTAGCAGGTCGTAACGTGTTTCACGTATCAATGTTAAGGAAGTGTAATTCAGATGCCAGATAAATAGAGGCATATGAGCGCATAGATATGCAACCCGACGTAACCTATATGGAGCAACCAGGAAGGGTTATAGAGTGAAAAGGAACAAGTGCTTAGGAGAAGGATTATCAAACTAGGCAGAGTTTGGTGGTAGAACCACAATGTGGGAAAATTGACTCGAGAGTTAGAAAGTGTAATGCTAAGAAAGTATCCCCATTTGTTTTCTATCTGATTCCGGGACGGAATCCTTTTAAGGAGGGGAGACTGTAATAACCCCAATTTTTGGGAAATTTTTGAAACCCTTATTAATAGTGTTTTTGCTGAATGAGAAAACTTTTCATGCCACACTATGTAGGGGTTCTGATATGGATATTCTGAGATTTTATTAGTACTTTATATGGGATATAAGTGTATGTAAAGATCGTCAGAATCCAAATCCGAACACTTTGATTTTTCCCGGAAATACACTAGATACGGAAAGATTTGAGAAAAAGGTAACAGGATAAAAAGGATTTAAATTAAAGGATTATAGGAGAGGATCATAAAAGGAATATAATATATTGAGAAAGGTTAAGGGAACCTAAGTAATAAGATCCCGGGTATGATCCCTCAAACGATAAACGAAAACGAAAGTTAAGCGAACCGTATAACAGATCAGCGGTCATTAGACAAACGATTAGGAAGTTAATCAAGGGGATTAGTGGGGATGATGTCATCCAGCCAATAGAAAGAGGACAAGGAGGGGAGGATGACATCATGAGGATGACACAAGCATGACAAAAAAGGAAGGAGATGTGGTGACTTTTTAACCACACAAAATCAAGGGCAACTAGGTAATTTACTAAAACAAACATAAAAATCAAACCAACCAAGCCAAGCAAATCATTTTTCATCAAAATCAAAAAGAAACCAAGGCATTGTTCTTCATGCTCTCGGCCAAAACAGAACCAGAACACTAAAACTGCTGTATCTCCTTCATTTCTCACTCAAATATTGTGTTCTATAGCTCATTGGAAAGGTATTGAGATGGCCTACAACTCTTGTTCACAAGTCTCGTCCAAATAATCATGGTAAACCCTCATTTTGACAGTTCTTTAAATCGGACTTTTAGAAACTTCAAAGCCTAACTTTGTGTTCTTGATTTCTTTGGAAAGATCAAGCTTGTAGGAGGCTCCCTAAGGCTTCCTAGCAACTTAACACCTCCCAAGGAAGGTATAAACTTCAAACCCTAGCCTTTACTTTATTTTTTAGTAAGTTTAATGGTTGGTGTTGTGAAATGAGAAGCATGGATTGTGATTATTAGTAGTTTGGTTTGATTTGGAAGTGTTTTGGTAATTGAAGCTTGATTATAGTTCATAGGTCTTGATTGTGGTTGTTTGAGTTGAAAACCTTGGAGATTATGGACTGATGTGGTATGGTTTAGGTGAAGTTTTGTTGTATTGATGGTTATGAGTTGGTTGGTGGTTAATTGGAGTAGTTTAAACATTGGTAATCGCGTAAACATAGCCGTCGTAACGTCCGATTTTCTTTGGACTGTTTTTGTGCATAACATTAGGACCCGAGAACCCCCTGCTAGATTATGACCACTGCCATGCTTAGATAGCTCATGTTACGAGCTTCATTTTGATATGTAGTTCGTTCGATTCCGATGCACGGTTTAGGAGAAACGACCGTTTCAAGTAACGGCGTTTCGCGAACGAAACTTTTCCCCTCGCCTTACTTTGAAACATAGGTTAAGGACCAAAAAGGGTTAATTAATGTATGAAACATTTATGGTAAGTGTGTTAGGCAGTTGGTAAGACACTCGCGAAGGAATCGCTTTAAAACTCGTAAAGGTTAAATTATTAAAAATGGTGGAGCCGAGGGTACCCGAGTGACTTAAGCGAATCAGTGAGCGCAAAACGAGCGTTAGAGTCTGAGTTGGTTAGGGTATAGATTTACAAGTGACTTTGGTTTAATTCCAACTTACTTGTTGCTTATAGGTTACCAGACTCGTCCCGAGCCATTCGTAACCCCCAGTCGCTCAGGCAAGTTTTCTACCCGTTATAACTGTTGTTGTGATGTAAATATATGTATATGCATTATCTTGTGATAAGTGCATGATTGTTATTAGCAAATTTTGCGATATATTGGAGCATGCTGATATGGTATATATGCATGTCTGTTTCATAATCTGGTTATCTATCTGTTGATTTCGATGCTTATAGTTGCATAATACCTATGCTAGAGATAAGCAGTAGTTGCGTATACCCTTAGTATAGGGGACCCAAAGGTGAACATATTTCTAAACCGGGAGTCGATGTTCCCGAGTATAATATATATATTTTTATATATATATGGTTATAGTTTTCAAAACTATTAATCGAATAAGGTTTATTCGATAACTTTAACTTTATTTTATAATTGAATATTATTTCGAATATTCATCTGAGGACTTATGACTCCTTTATTTTATTATTGAATATTATTTCGAATATTCATTCGAGGACTTATGACTCCTTTTATTTTATTATTTGAATAATATTTGAATATTCATTCGAGGGCTTATGACTCGGTTTATATTATTTAATGAATATTTTTGAATATTCATTTGAGGATCTATGACTCCGATTATTTGCTGAGATTTGTTCTTTATTTTATTAAAGAATAAGGTGTAAATAATCAAACTTATTTTCGATTATTCAAATAAAGATAGTACTTTTATATAAGTATATCTTTGGTTATTTAATACTCGTTTCAAGTATAAGTTTTAATACTTCTACTTCAATTATTTTTATAAAGATTATTCTTTATGGGAATATTATTTAAATAATAATATTCAGATATTTTCTAATATATGGGGACTGATTTACTTCATTAAATCAGCTTTACTCCAAACACTCTTTAAAGTGTTTTCGAGTCTTCAAAATGATTTTTAAAAGTTAGAGCGGATCCCAAAACTCATTTTTATATTTAAGATCTTCCTTTTTAAGGGGATTTAAATACTCGCTCAAAACCTGGGGAATCCGGCTCTGTGATGTGTTTTATATTCGCAACGAGGTTGCAGTTTTGGTAAATGAATTGATTACTTGCCCAATGTTCGGGAAGTAAGCCCATCTAATTGAGTCGGCATAAGCGACAGGCCGGGGTACGGTCTATGAAAGTGTAAGTGGCTGGGTGGCAGTCCATCAACGCGTGAGGGGCCGGGTAACGGTCTAGCGCGAGGTCCTAATGCGGCCAGGGTGATGACCGGTGAGGAATTCATCCATCTACAGTAGAAAAGGTTACTTATTGGTATCTTTGCCTGATCAGCAAGATATCTGGTTTATGCCAAAATTCTTTTCCTTTCCAAAATTTATTGGATGTTTCAAACTCTGTTCATACTTTACATAACAGAGGTTCCAGGAAATGTTTAAGAGATATATATATGTGGATATATATATATATATATATATCGGGACTAAATAAAGTATCTCGTAACTTTATTTCATTCAATAATATTTCAAAGATTGAATCTATTCAAATCTTGTCTTGTAGTCTCATCTATGTGATGAACTTTTGAAACTGATTGTAACTTGAACGGTGGTAGTTCAAGTGGTATTGGGAAAGATATAAGTATATTGGGGTATTTGGTAACCTCATCTTTTAAACTTATATCTAATTAATAATTGTCTTATGAATGACAAAGATTTTCAGAAAAACGTTGAGACAAGGTTAGATATATGAGATCACCTTGCAATGATATTTTTTTATACAGTTATACACTGGGACTTTGTGTATATTATGCATGGAAGAGGACTTCCAATATTTTGAAAAGTATATATGTAAATATACTGAATATTTTGCGACTTTATCGCATTAAGATATCAAACTTGGTTCATTTCTTTTGACCAAGACTTTCATGAGTATTATGAGTAGGCTCATATACTATTAATCATTATACATATTATTTTGGTGGGCTTGCTGCTCACCCTTGCTTTATTTCTTCATCACACAACAACAGTTAGGAAAGATGGCCAGACTCCAGCAGACCCTGCGCAAGCGCGTGGGAAGCGTCCCGCGTCTTCCCGTTGATGTTGTAGCTGCTATAGCTGCAGAGGTAGATCTATTGTAGATCAGACCATCTACTTTTGAGAATCAATTATGTATAATTATAACTTGTGGTAGATAATGGCAATTAACTGTAAATTTATCAAGTAATCATTTTGGGTTGTAATAACTTTTAAATTGTGGATTCAAAGACTTGTGGTTATTTTTGGATGTTCATCTCTGAGACTATAACGTGTGGTGTGTGTGTTTATTGTGGGGTCACAATACAGAGTAGTTGAGTAATTATTAAGATTGGGTGTTATTAAGGGAAATGGAACTCGTGACTACCCGGATCCCCGACCCCGGATCTGGGGGTGTTACACAAACCACTAGAACGACTATAGTATTATTTAGAAATAGTTTATCTTGACTATTGAATAATACTTGTGTATATTGAACGGGATCGAAATAGTAGAATAATTCTTTCTTTTATTCTGACAATAAATAAGAACTAAGATTCTACGATATTATTATTGCTTAGGTTCTTAATCCGGATATAGTGATTGACACTTGTATTTATTGCACATGCCTTGATTCATACAATAAGTAATTTATTTTAAATTATGAATTTATGTATTGGGTAATGACATTATATACAGAGTTGGATATTGACTATAAAAGGAAACCGTTTCCGAAGAATATATTCGGGTGATGATATCCTCTTGAAAGCTCATTAAGATAATTGTGTTTTAGTCCTGCAGACAGATTTGTTCTTGCACAATTATAAGGTTGAGTGGATGATTAAGGATAAAAGATATTGATTAAATTAATTGTCCGAAATTAATTTACTTAATGGACATGCAATATCTTAAACATGGGGAATTTAATAAGCAAATAATATGGGAGCCTAATTAAATAATTAATTTACGGAATTAGGAAAGGTAGTGCAAATATTAATTCTTTAGTGGATTGAATTAATATTATTGACATTGGGCTTGGCCCAGAATGTCATTGGGAGGCCCAACCTAATTATCCATGATCCCTACGTAGCCTATAAATATTCTAATTCTCTTGAAGCCGAAAACAAGGCGTGTGTGTGAGAACAAGAGAACATAGAAACAAAAATAACATCCTAGGTTTTGAGAGAGGCAAACATTTTTCTCAAGGAGCCAGCTAGGGTTTTGAATTTTCGGAGCTTTAAGGAGAGGTAAACCTTGGGAGATCGAAAGCCCACATTTCTTCCAAGGAGAATCGAGAAATACAGTAGAAGACGTGGATTTGAATCGCTTGCGCCGTAGCGATTAAGGTTAACATTCTATTCAAACTCTCTATAAAATTCATATCATAAATGCAGGGCCGAGATCTGTTGTCCCAACAGAAGAGGCCTCAAAGTTGTCTTCATGTGTGACTGAGTTTTTATTAGAAGAAACTCTCCCTGAATTTGTGGATCATTGACTTGAGGTTGGGGTCCTTTATGTGTGTGATCAAAAAGAACATTCAACTCTTATTGATGGTTTAACGAACGTTGAGTTTTGCCTTTCGACAGATGATACAGTTTGCTGTCAATGAATGATGCGCCATGTCTTTTAACGAATGCTGCATTTTGTCTTTTGATGGATACTGCAATTTTTCTTTCAACGGATGTAGAATTCCGGGCTTCATTTGTTGCTGATTTTTCTGTATATTCCTTAGAATTGTTTCTTGATCACTTTCATCATCACAGTTCATCTCAACATTGTCAAATTTGAGACTTTCATGGAAACCTTCATCTTACAGTCCTTCAATCTTCTTATCATCAAACACAACATGTACAGATTCTATAACAATATTGGTTCTTAGATTGTAGACTCTATATGCTTTTCCAACAGCATATCCAATAAAGATACCTTCATCAGCTTTGGCAGCAAACTTTCCATGTTGCTCAGTTTGATTCCTTAGAATATAGCATTTGCATCAAAAAACATGAAGAAAGTTAAGTGTTTTTTCCTGTTCTTGAACAATTGATAAGGCGTCATGCATTTTGCTTGATTGACCAAAGAAATATTCTGAGTGTAGCATACAGTATTTACATCTTTTGCCCAAATATAAGTGGGTAACTTTGATTCTTCTAGCATTGTCCTTGCAGCTTCAGTAAGAGATCTATTCTTTCTTTCCACCACTCCATTTTTTTGTGGAGTCCTTGCTGCTGAAAACTCATACATGGTCCTATTTTATTCACAAAACAACCTCATTGCAGAAGTCTTGAACTCAGTTCCATTATCACTCCTGATTCTTTTAACTTTGAGATAAGGATGATTGTTGACTTGCCTTATATGATTGATAATAATTTCACTAGCTTCATCTTTAGATTTGAGGAAATATGTCCAAGTGAACTTTGAGAAATCATCCACAATCACTAGGCAATATCTTTTCTTTGAGATTGACAACAGATTGACTGGTCCAAACAAATCCATATGCAATAGTTGCAGTGGTTCTTCAATTGTAGATTCAGCTCTTTTTTGAAATGATACTTTGATTTGTTTTCCTTTCTAACAAGCATTAACATAGTCCATCCTTTGAGAACTCAATTTAGGAATCCCTCTTATAGGTCTTTCCTGAATAACACATTCATAGTCTTGAAGTTCAGATGGGAAGCTTCTTGTGCCATAGCCAAATTTCATCTTGACTTGCTTGGTGAAAAGATAAGTGATAAAATCTGCATTTGATGAGTTGAAGTCAGCTACATATACATTTCCTTTTCTCACTCCTGTGAGAACCACTTTATTGTTCTTATTTTTTGTAACAACACAGGCTTCTGAATTGCAGGTTACAGATTTGCCTTGTCACATAGTCGGCTGACACTCAGAAGGTTGTGTTTGAGTCCATCCACTAGAGCAACTTCTTCAATGATGACATTCTCCTTAGAAATCAAGCATATCCCCAATATACCCTTTGATGTCATCTCCAAAAGTAATACTTGGGTCAGCTCTCTCCTTGAACTTAGTGAGCAGGTAGAGTCTCCATGTATGTGCCTTGAGCATCCACTGTCTAGATACCATAGACTTTTTTTGTTTCCATGCACACGTCAAAATCAAATCAAGTTAATTTGGTACCCAAGTTTCCCTGGTCCTTCCTTGTTAGCCTTCTTTTAGGTTTTTTGAGCTTTTCCTCACTTGACTTAGGTGATTGAGATTCAACCTTGGTCATTAGAATGGGGCTTTAAAAACCATTCATAATTGCAGAATTATCAAGCACGGGTTGGTTAACATGAAATAGCATATTATGTGCAAACATGTTATTCCGGTATGACATGTTAAATGGCATTTGAGGCATATTGAATGCAGCATAGAAAGGATTTTATGCAAATGGCATATTAGCAAATTGTGCATTCAAATTTTGTGCAGGCGTAACATTCATAGGAATTGTGGGCATTTTGGGAAATGAGGGGTGCAGACATGGGTGCAGGCAAAGCAGATTTGCAATTAACAGACAAATGATTAACACTTCCACACTTAACACATATTTTTTAGGTGCATATTTATCATGTGTATAGTGTTATGTTTGTTAATTCTGACTTTTCCATTCCTGTTATTTTTCCTTTTAAAATCTGCCTTGCCCTCAATATTCTCTAGTATGTCATTCAATTGCTTCATTAACAGATGCCCCACATTCATCTTTTGTTCTCCTTGAATGACTTGATTCTTCTGTAACAAAGTTCTTGGAAACTAATCCATATTTCTCATTTAGTTTAGCTAGCTTGGCTTTACTAATAGGCTTTTTCAATCAACGGATGTGGTTCCTTGTCTTTCGACGGATAATCCCTTTGAACTTTCGACGGATGAACTTAATCATCCATTGATTCCACATCTGTTGACAATCCTTCTACTAACACATGATCCAGCTTCTCCTTGTTTTTTTTTCAGGCTTCTTCACCGAATGATTCTATACCTTGAACCTTAGCAATTTGGGCACTTATATTTCTTGATGATTTCCAAGCCTTGATTACCACTTGCTCTCGTTCAAGCTACTTTCTTAAAATTTCCTCTTTCTTCAAAGATTTAGTCAATTCATCTTTTAAAATCTTGCACTCTATCTTAATTTCTCAAACTCAACAAATTGAATTTCTTCAAGTAGCATGTTCTATTAGCATGATAACTATAATATAGAAAAGCTCAATCAATGGTAGGTGATTACCTCGGTTTCCTTTTTAGATCCGAATATACTCTCAACATATTTTATTGTCTGAGTCATCTTTTCACTTTGACCTTTCATCTACGGATGATAGGCGGTGCTCATTTTCAACTAAGTTTCCAAACATTCAAACACCTCCTACTCCTTTCCATCAGCTAAGGCTGGAAGATAATCTCATATACTCACTTCTTATCCCCTTCAGATACTCAACTTCAACTCCCACAGTTTCCAATTCCTTTACTAATTCCTTAGCAATCTTAACCACATTTAATCATTTTTCTCTGCACGAGGCATAAGCTACTACACTGGCTTTTCTTAGATGGTTGTTAGTGGAATACTCAAAACCTTTTGTTATTTTCAACCAATATTCATACTTGAAAATTTAGTGTATAATTGCTTCCCTTCTAATCTTCGTAGGAAATCCTTGGGCATTCTACATGGACTCCTTAGTCTTTGAATAGATGATGATGTTATCAATAAATATAATTTACTTATCCAAGTACTCCTTGTACACCATGTTCCTTAAATCCTTATAGACAACTGATAATTTGTTACTCCGTTATTTTCACCAGAACTTGCAATGCTCATAACTCATTCTAATCGCATTCTTTGATATGTCCTCAGGCTGGATCTTAAGTCAATCCCAAGAAATAACTCACTCCTTGAATGAAGTCATATAAGTAATCAATTCTTAATAGGGGTTACTTATTCTTATTCGTCATTTTGTTAAACTCCCGATAATCGGTACATAACCTAATTCCATCTCTTTTCTCTAACAACATCACTGGTGCACCCTAACGGGCTATATCTGGTATGCTCACTTTCTTCCTTTCAATAACTTCTACAATTATTGAACTAATTATTTCGTTCCACTGGCCTCCAGAGACTCCAAGGAATTAATTCATTACTCAAATTTCACCTGGCTTAAGTATTTTCTTCTTCGTATCTTTGCACATGGTGGATCTACCTTATATCCTTGGCTTATTACTCCTTTTTCTCGCATGCTTGGAAAACTTTTTATATTGCTTCTGCACCTAGGAATTACCTTACTATTGGCTTCTTCTGGTAATCAATCATTGCCCTGGTTCTTTATGAGGATCTTAAGCAGCTGATCTTGTATTCATATTATAACTCTTAGCTTTGGCTGTACTGGACGTCAAACTTTTTGATGCACTACCTCCCATGCTATCTCGGGAAGCACTTCTACAGCTCTTGGCAACATGCCTCACCTTCCCAAAGTTGTAATAGGTGACCCTAGATTTTCCGCCTTATATTCTAATGCGTAGTGTCCTTTCTGTCCATACATGAAACATTCAGTATTTATCGTACGCCTTTCACCATACCTCTTACCACATTGCTTACACTCCGATATAGGCGACTTAACCAACTTGGCTTGAAGTATTACTAATCATGTTTAAAGAAATACTTTTCCCTATAAATTCTTTATTCTTACTCCATCTAACCTTTATCTGAGACTTCTGGCTGGATCCTTCTTGACCTGATGCTTCTTTCACATCATCTATCTTCTGCTTCTTATCTTCTTTTTCTCTAACGGCTAACTTCTGATCAAATTCAATTACTAAGGCGGCCCGAATTACGGAAGGATACGTCTTGAGTTGCAATGCCACAACCCCACTGCGAATTTCAGACTTCAATCCTTGTTGAAACCTTCTTGCCCTCTGAGCTTCAGAGTGCACATAGTCCGGTACAACCCTAGCCAACTCTGCGGACTAAGCCTCATACTCAGCTACATTTCTACCACCTTGCTTCAATTCTAGGAACTCAATCTCCATTGGATTCCTCACATAATCGGAAAAATACTTTTTCAAAAATAACTCAGTAAACCTAGCTCATGGGACATGACTTCTCCTTCTAACACTCTAGTTGACTCCCACCAATGATTTGCTTCATTTTCCAAGAATTAACTTGCACATTCAATCTTAAAATTATCACTTACTTGGACAAGGTTGAAAACTTTCTCCATCTCTTTTAACCATGCTCCAACAATCAGGATTAGGTTCACCTTTAAACTCAGGAGGGTTAACATTCTGAAAGGATTTGAAATTAGCACTTTGGTTCACTCCTTGTTGCTGCTGCTGCAACAGTAGCTGTTGCTGCTGAACCTGTTGGATTAACTGCAACTGTTGTTGCTGCTGCTAGCGTGAAAAGTCTAGAATTTCATTAATAGTTGAACCCTCCGCAAAACTACTACTATTTTCCTTAGACTGGGTAAATTGCTTGGGTGGCATTTTCCTGAAATATAAATGAGTTTATTCAAAACATACAAAAATTATTTGACAAAGGATATCACCGTTTAAACGGTGCACCTTTATCAGGAAAATGCTGCCCAATCACAGTGCCCATATCTTTCATATTGGGGTCCATTTTCAAAAGAAATATAGATTAACAGCGCTAGCAGTCATAGCAACAATGACAGTAGAAGAATCAACAATAGTTTAGAAAACTAAAATACAAAGAAAACTAACACCGTAGTATGGCTCCTCAATACAACAGCAACTGACCAACTTCCCGTCACTGCTCTATTACCACATTAACACTAATCTGATATACTACGAGACTTATCTGGCTATATCAACCACCAATTACATAGAACAAGCTGGTAAATCAGGTCAACTTAGGGAACACTGGACTCTTTTAGGCACCATAGTCCAAATTTCAACCAACCATTCCTCTAAGGATGATTTCTTATCACCCACAAGTAATTTACCAACCACTGAATTACTTTTCCCAAGGCTATATAACACCACCGATAGATTTTGAACCTTCGCTGCTACCCTTATTCGTAAATAACATTCGGATATAGGGCTTTCATTCTTCCCAATAATCAACTTTTATTTGCTTTCAGTAACGGGGACCATCGAATCGCGGAAATTCATTATCATAAAATATCATCTAAGATTTCAAAATCAAGGGAATCGAATAGGAAAGCAGTGAAGAAGATGTAGGTATGACTGAGCACAACCATATGAGTACACAGATGGCCAGTCTTAGTACCACACGTTCACAACACATAACTCGGTGGCGTCCCACCAGACCCTTTGTCACACAGAAAAATAGTCAAATCATATGCATTATTTGCCAATCACCGAAAGAATCATTGAGGAAAGAAACAATGTTTAAATAGAAAATTCACAAATAGGGAGAGGGAAATCGGATTTATAATGGGACCATCAGAATCCTAAGTTGCCTACTTCAAATTTGACTTCCTGGCAGATAAATAAGCAACTTATCGAGAAACAGACATTCATCTGAAAAACAAAATATGTCTCAAGAAATGCGTATGAGATTTAAGATATAACAACAATACTGATCTCCGCACTTCAGGAACTTGTCTGTCATAGTAGACCGATATTATCATATTGTCCGAACTCACCGAGGTCACACACTCGGTCCCATCAACATCCCTTGAAGTCGAAAATGCTATATTTGGGGATAGAATGGGTGTCTATAGCTGACACCCGAGGTCCACTCAAAAGCTGAGCTCTTCACAATCAGACTCAGATTCTCGCGAGGGAAACTAGAAATCTCTATCGGATCTTACCAAACACATATACAAAGGAAACGTACTCTAGGTTAGGGTAGTTCCAGTCAATCCTCAATAAATGTCAGGGTTACGTCTCCGAAACCCTTGACTAAACTCATAGACTCGCTCCTCTGATTGAGTTGCTGACTCACATCTATATGCAAACCTTCCTGCACTCTTTTAACTCTACTCCTAACCTAAATCAGGGACTCAAACCTGTAGCTCTAATACCAACTGTGACGGCCTCAACCCCGGGGTCAGGAATTGACATCATCAACAACAACCATAAGATAAACAATTCAATGATAAAATATATCTACGGACCCTTTACCAAGATCTTTTCCAGGTTTAAGTATGATTTAGGTTACAAGTATTATAACACCAACTTACCCAAGCCACTCTGACACGACTAACTTAATACAACAACTCAATAGACCATCTTTGATCCAACAGAACCCTCAGAGGAGCCTGAAATGGAAGGCACTGGAACTCTGCCCTGACTACCGTGGAAGAATCTCCTAGGCATCTGCAATACATATATAAAACATTCTGCAAGGGTGAGCAATCAATTGCTCAGTAGTACCACTATATGAATAACAAGTAAAACAGTTTATGATAAAGCAGTGACAGGAACAGAGATTATAGCTTGTTTACAAGACTTGATAAACATTTATAAACAAGATATCAAAACTAGCATGCTTTCAACAAAATAAATCAATAGTCGTGTGCTGTGTACAAATACCACAGTTTAATTCTAGCATGCCATTTTCATTTCCAAATCCACTGTATAACTCACTTGTTCCGTTACGAGAACCACAAAGCCAAATCAGATACGTAGTGGATATGTGAAGACAGCTGACTAGGCTATCAATACTAGATGGCTCCAACTGCCATCCCATTTACCTGTTCCGGAACTCATAGACTAGCTAGGTCTCTGACCTACTGGACTAATCGGTTATATAGTGCGCGCAACCGAATTAGCCTATTACGCCATCTCAATAGGCCCCCTGGCCCCAATGTATCCCATATCTAATCATTTTATCCAGTTTTGAAAACACTTGTACCTATCTCATTTTCAAAACCATTCATTTTACGAGCACACATATAAATTCAGTTCGCAATTCATTTCATTCGAGATAGGTACCTTTCGAAGTTACTTTTCCCTAAAACAGGTTAAAAATACTGATTTATAACTACAGGAGATACGTAACTTAAAACGTTTATATTCCATTACGAGAATAAAACATTTAGTTATTCATACGTACTGAACCATAAAAGAATGGTCAGGGGTACTTGGCTTGCAGAGCTTACGACTATCCCTGATTGACCTTGGACTGACTTGGACACTCGGCTTTATCGCCTTACTATCAGACTATCCTGGATCTGACTTCCACGCTCGGGTCTTCA